>NC_065447.1:112358811-112578811 GCF_917563875.1 Diabrotica virgifera virgifera | reverse complement strand
TTATCAAATCCAAATACAACATACTCTTTCTTAAAAAATAAAAATAGCATCTAAGAAAAACTGATAAATTTAATTTTGGGTCAGATTAACAGCCGCGGTCATTTTTTGTATAACATCCTGAAGATAAACATTAGAACTCTTTGAGGTTTTTCTATCTCTTTTACACTACAAATAAATTTGAAATTTGTTTATCACACGATACGTAACATTTGTCTTTTGAATTTCTTGTGTGAGAGTGAGTAACCACCAAAACAAAGAAATATCTCATTGAAAACAAAATTTTTGTTTATTCTAAGGGACTTTCTACCCGTTTCCCTCTCCTATTTGGAAAATATCACAGGTGATGATATTTTTCAAATCGAACATTCGCTATCTTTGTCATACAACGCACTCAGTTAAACAGAATGTGGTGACAAGATCGTGACAAACAAGGCTACTACATATTTGACACAGCCTCGTGAATATTTTGAGTTGTTTATTAAATAATATTGATAGTGTATTTGATAAATACTAATTGATTTATACTATATATATATTAATAATAAAAAGTTATTTATTCTTTATCATTTATGAAATATCCAAGCACAGAATACACCGAGGTATATTTTGTGAACCAAGTATTTTGGTGTTAAAGGTGTTCAAAATTTATCTAAGCGTTCCATAGTAACAATATATTATTAAAATCATTTTATCACTTTTTCTCCTTTCTCGATGATTAGATTTTATTGTATAGTATATAAATTACTGTAATCACTGAATGCATAGTTGGTGAAAAAATAATCCTATTAATTAACTGAATTAATATTTTAAGCGGTTATACAAGTAACGGTAAATATTTACCGAGGTATCACCGAAATATCACCTGTTATAAGGGACAAGAATAAAACCAAAGTCGAAACAACTATGGAAGTTCCACAGTGTGGGTTCTGGAAGGACAGAATCACGCAAGACCTAATATTCACAATAAGACAAGTGAGTGAGAAGGTAATCAATAAGAATAGAGAGATACATATATGCATCATCGACCTGGAAAAGGCGTTTAGCAGAATCCGAAGAAGACACTAAAAGAAAGGGGAGTAGACAGGCACATAATAGAAGTAATAAAAGATAGGTACAAAAATAATAACGGGGAATCCAGAGACTTAACTACAAGTCAAGGCGTCAAACAGGGATGCGTGTTGAGTCCACTGTTATTCTCAGTGGTACTGGATGAAGCAATAAAGAAAGCCAAGAGAAGAATGAGAAAATTAACATTAGGACTCTGGCCAATGAAACAGACTCAACTATCAGAGCTACTATTTGCAGATGACATGGTATTGATAGCAGAAAACAGAGAAGACTTACAGAACAATCTTGACATCCTAGAAGAACTGTCAAACATAAATATGAAAATTAATGCAGAGAAAACAAAAAAAAAGATAATTTCAAATACGAGGAACACACACGCAATAGAATTAGACAGGAAACAACTAGAGCAAGTGGAATATTTAAAATACCTAGGAGTAATAATTGAATCAAATGGTAAACAAGACATGGAAATAAACGAGAGAATGTGACGAACAGAAAGCTTATTTAACACTATGAAAACAACATTTTTGGGGAAAACCAAAGATACCGAAGAAAGTTAAAAATGGCAGTCGTTAAATCAGTAGTTAGACCAACAATCATGTATAGCAGCGAGACACGGACATTGACGGGGACACAAAAACCCAGAGTCAATACTAGGGAAATGAGGTTCCTGAGGAAATTAGCAAACAGAAAGAGGACAGGCAAAATACGAAACGGAACAATTAGACAAAACCTAAAACTAGAACCAATCAATGAAAAAAGAAGTAGAGACAACTTAGATGATTCGGGCACGTGTGTAGAATGTGAGAGACTAACAAAACGAGTGTTCGGAACGAGAGTGCAGGGAAAAGGCAAAAGACCAAGAGTTATTTGGGTAGATGAAATCAGGAAAGAAGTCGAGAAGAAAGGTTTGACATTGGAAAGTGCAAGAAACCTAACACAAGATGGAAAAGCATGGAGATTGCAATGCCAAACTCAACTCCACCAGCCTTACACCTAAAGGTAGAAAGGCTTATGACTAAGTAGTAAGTAAGTAAGGCAGTACAAGTAACGGTTATCCAAGAACATTCAAAAACTGAACGAAATAGTTAATCTCTATGTTAATGATGAGAATGTTATTGTCAACTAATGTGTACATCTCCATACCAGTGAGCAGTATACTATATGTACGCAATTTGCCGTGTAAAGAAAGAAATAGTAGGGAAGCCGTAAAATATTTGCGCCTACGCTCTTAACAAACGTTTGAAATCAAAAAATGTATGCAGGGGAATGTATGTAAAATTTACATCTGGCAAAGAAAGGCGTTGCGAGGAATGCTCGGTGGCGTTAGGACAAGGGGTAACTGACGAAGAACAACAATAAATAACAAAGTAATGCAGTCGTATATTGGTCGTAGTTCTGAATATTCGCCTTACTGTTTAAGAGGTCACAGTAGCCCGTCATCAATATTACTTCGGGAGATAGTATCATACCCTTTTTCGAAAGCTCGGCGAAACTTTATTCTTATTCTATTCCAGATAAATTCTTATTTTTGTTTTTCTTGATACGTATTTGGATTTCAATAATGTGCGTAATGCTCCATATTTTTTATTTCCTTTAGCTATTCTTGCCTTTATCTCCCCTTCTATGACCATTTTCATCTATTTTGGCTCCCAGGTAAATAATTTCTTTGGCTCTTTTGAACGAGTATGTTTTTTCTCCATCTATTTGTACTATGATGTTATTCTCTTTTTCTTTTTGGATCTCTCCCATTATCATATACTTTGTCTTTTCTTCATTTATTTTAAGTCCGAATTTTTTGGCTTCCGTTATTATGTTTTTCATTAACTTTTGTAGTTCTTTTTTGCTTGTTGCTAATAGCGTCAGATGATCTGCAAATGCTATGCATTGGTGGCCGTTTTTAAATATCGTTTCTTGCATGTTTATTCTGCTTTTCCTGATTATTCCTTCCAATGTTAGATTGAATGCCATTGTTGATAGTGGGTCTCCTTGTCGTAATCCTTCCTTGGTTTCAAACTTTTTGGATGTATATCCTTTCCAAGCTATTTCGTTTGTTGTGTTTTCCATCGACATCTTTATCATCCTAACAATTTTACTTGGTATCCCCAGTCCTTTCATTAGTTCGTACATCTGCTGTCTATTTACTGTGTCGTAAGCCTGCTTAAAGTCTATGAACAAAGCATATAGTACTGTTTTATGTTCGTAACAGGTAGTCTGTATTTCTTTTAAGGCAAATATTTGGTCAGTCGTTGATCTGTTGTTTCTAAAACCTGCCTGGTATTCCCCCAGTATTTTTTTCGAATAATGACTTAGCCTTTTTCTTATACTTTGTGCCAAGTTTTTGTAAACTATTTCTAATAGTGCGATGCCTCTGTAGTTTTCGCATAGCATTCTATCACCTTTTTTATGTATAGGGAATATTCTTGCTATGGTCCACTCTTCTGGCATTTTTTCTACTTCCCATATTCTTTTTATCAGGTCATATATCTCTTTCTGTAGTCTTTTCCCTCCTGATTTTATCATTTCGGTAAAGGAGGTAAAGAACTAGTAACCCGAGCCAAACAGAGATCCTGGGAAGAATTTGGAACAAAATTAGAAGAAAATAGCCAAGGAAACCAGAAGTTATTCTGCAGGGTTTTGAAGAACCTACGAAAGGACAAACAACCAAACATAAGGCAGATCAAATCAAACGATAATGTACTACTGACAGATGAAGACGAAATTATGAAAAGATGGAAGGAGCATTTCCAAGAGCTACTAAATGGAACAAACACCAGTAATGAGTCACATGAACAAACGACCACCCCCAACGTAGAACACGACGACGAAGACGAAAATATCGATAAGAATGAAGTACTGGAAGCCATCTCGCATCTAAAAATAGGAAAATCAGCAGGCCATGATAAGATCACACCAGAAATGCTGAAAAATCTAGGAGAGTCAGGGTTAGCGATGCTAACAGAAATTCTCAACAAAGCCTGGCACTTGGGTACTGTACCAGAAGATTGGAAAACTGGAATTATATTGCCCATTTTTAAGAAAGGGGACACAAGAAATTTTGGCAACTACAGAGGTATTACGTTGTTAAGTGTGGTGTCAAAATTGTACGAATATATATTAAACAAAAAACTTAGTTCAATAGTTGAACACAACCTAGCAGAACCACAAAGTGGGTTCAGAAAAAGCCGGAGTACCCAAGACCACATCTTTACGATCAAACAAGTAACAGAAAAAACGAGAGCTACTAAAACTGAAGTATATGCAGCATTTATAGATTTAGAAAAAGCATTCGATAAAGTTTCACAATACAAAGTATGGGAAAGTCTCGAACGAAGAAATATTGAACCCAAACTGAGGCAGGCTATACAAAGCTTATATAAACATAACAAATGCTACATCAGGAAAGATAATACCCATTCTGAAACTTTTGAGATAAATGATGGACTGAAGCAGGGAGGAGTACTGAGCCCCACACTATTCATCGTGCTCATGGATGACATCATAAAAGTAATGGAAGCAAAGACACGCAAATTACACATTGGTTACCACAGACTAGAACCTATAGGAATTTCAGTATGTGCATTTGCAGACGACCTGATGATACTAGCACACAGCGAAGATGACCTCAAAAGGAACCTAATAATGTGGAAAGAGGAGCTGGAAGAGAGAAATATGAAAATAAACATGAAGAAAACAAATATAATGGTCATGGGGAATGAGGATAAACAAGTAAATATAGAGATAAATAACAAGAAACTAGAACAAGTAACAACATATAAATACTTGGGTGTGAAAATAGAGAATGGAGGAAGATCAGAAGAAGAAGTCAACGAAAGGATAACCATGGCCGCCAGAATGTACCACAGCTTAAATAGAACATTCATTGGAAAGAGAGAAGTAAGCAGCAAGACAAAGATGATGGTATATAAAACAATCTTCAGGCCAATCTTTACCTATGGTAGTGAGAGCTAGGTGCTAACACAATCATCGAAAAGCAGAATAAACTCCATGGACATGAAGTACCTAAGAAAAGTAAAAGGAATTACAAGACGTGATAGAATAAGAAACAGTATTGTGAGAGAAGAACTACAAGTCGAACCAATAACACAAATACTAGATAAGAACAAGCTTAAATGGTTTGGACATTTGTGTAGAATGAACGATGGTAGGCAGGTAAAACGCATGTGGGAGGCAAAACTACAAAACAAGAGAGGAAGAGGGAGACCAAAGAAAACCTGGAACGATGAAGTGGTAGAAATTCTGAGGACGAAAAATACAACGTGGACTTAAGCGAAACGAAGGGCCAAGAATAAGCAAGAGTGGAGACGATTTGTATATGATGTAGATGTATGAAATGTATTTTTAAATACCTTACACCTTAAAGTATTTTGGTGTTAAAGGTGTTCAAAATTTATCTAAGCGTTCCATAGTAACAATATATTATTAAAATAATTTTATCACTTTTTCTCCTTTCTCGATGATTAGATTTTATTGTATAGTATATAAATTATTGTAATCACTGAATGCATAGTTGGTGAAAAAATAATCCCTATTAATTAACTGAATTAATATTTTAAGCGGTTATACAAGTAACGGTAAATATTTACCGAGGTATCACCGAAATATCACCTGTTATAAGGGACAAGAATAAAAACCAAAATAGAAACAACTATGGAAGTTCCACAGTGTGGGTTCTGGAAGAACAGAATCACGCAAGACCTAATATTCACAATAAGACAAGTGAGTGAGAAGGTAATCAATAAGAATAGAGAGATACATCCCAGCAAACAGACCGACGTGTTAATTTACGTGAATTTCTGGTACATTTGTCACCAATATACGTAAATTGCTTACGTGAATTTCACGTGAAAATTTGGTTGGAATGTCACATTGAAAATACGTCTTTAAATTACGTGAATAACTCGTCTTCAATAGACGTGTTATTCACCTTAAATACCAATAAAATGTTTCGGGAAATTCACGTTGCAAATACGTGTTGATTAACGTATCTTTTAGGGAATGTACATATTAGTATTCACGTGAAAGATACGTCCTCGGTTCACGTAAATAATTCGACCTTAATTAACTTACGAATCACGTAATTATTATCCTCATATGACATAAATAAAACAAGCCTATAAAGTATTAACAATGTATTTATTTAGTAGAATTTAGAGACTTTCAACCATTTGTCTTGTATAATTATTATACAAGATAATGAACCAAAAATGCTACCGACCTAAAGACGCATTAAAAAATTTGCCAACACAAAACACAACACAGGTCACTTTTTATTTAAACGACACTTTCTTGTTTTTTTACGACACTTCAACACTCGAGCAGTGAGGTAAATGTTAATACGAAAGGCATTATTATAAATAAACCCGCCTAAAATAAAACGAGGGAAATAAAGCTCTTCACGTTTCACTTTCACTTTTTGTTGTGAGAAATGTGAAATGTGAGAAGCTGATATTAGAGAATTAGAGGTTGTGATCATCGATTATAAAAATCGATTATTTTTAAATTACAGTTAAACTATTCTTCTTACTTTAAATTAGTATTACGTATTTTCTTTTTGTTTTTAAATTTCTTCTGCTATTACCTAATTGGTCTTATTAAAAATCTATTTCAATACCAGAATAATATAAAAAAATAATCCTATCGAAACGTATCTATTATTCGATAAATCGATTAATTTAGTTTTCGAACCAACTATGTTAATCACGTATCGTGGTCACGTGATAGTATTTAAAGGAGGAGAAAGGCTTGGTAGTACGTTATCACCGCGCGCGATTTGAAAATTAGACTCGACATCATTTTAGCTGTGATATTTTTAAAGAAAAAAAAAATAGCAAAAATAGCTTCAAATCAAGGTTGGATTGAAATAGTTATGCTAAATGATTTTAAAAGCGAAATCATAAACTTTTTGTTTAAATATTGGTATTATTTACATTACTTTTACGTGGAATACATCTAATTTTTCGACGTCCAGAAAATACAGGGAGTAAAATTCAAGCGATACGTATTTAACCAACACCGTTGTAAAATTTTGTTTTCAAAAATATTTCTCAAAATTTAACCAAAGGAAGTTATTTCTGTTTCGTGATTATTACGTGAAATAAACGTACCTTTGCGATGTAACCGACATTCACACCTATGATAGAAAACATGTACAATATTCGTCATTATGATTTTACATTATTCTAATGTCAAACATGTATAAAGGAAGCACTAATATATTGGTGAATGATTTGGCACTGAAATACGTTTTTTTCCCGTCATAAATCACCGAGTTACGTATTCGTTGAAATTTGCCGTAAATTTAACGTAATTATCACGTAACTGGGCTCAAACCTGTTTGCTGGGATATATGCATCATCGACCTGGAAAAGGCGTTTAGCAGAATCCGAAGAAGACACTAAAAGTAGGGGGAGTAGACAGGCACATAATAGAAGTAATAAAGGATAGGTACAAAAATAATAACGGGGAATCCAGAGACTTAACTACAAGTCAAGGCGTCAAACAGGGATGCGTGTTGAGTCCACTGCTATTCTCAGTGGTACTGGATGAAGCAATAAAGAAAGCCAAGAGAAGAATGAGAAAACTAACATTAGGACTCTGGCCAATGAAACAGACTCAACTATCGGAGCTACTATTTGCAGATGACATGGTATTGATAGCAGAAAACAGTGAAGACTTACAGAACAATCTTGAAATCCTAGAAGAACTATCATGAAAATTAATGCAGAGAAAACAAAAACAAAGATAATTTCAAATACGAGGAACACACACGCAATAGAATTAGACGGGAAACAACTAGAGCAAGTGGAATATTTAAAATACCTAGGAGTAATAATTGAATCAAATGGTAAACAAGACATGGAAATAAACGAGAGAATGTGACGAACAGAAAGCTTATTTAACATTATGAAAACAACATTTTTGGGGAAAACGGATATACCGAAGAAAGTAAAAAACGGCAGTCGTTAAATCAGTAGTTAGACCAACAATCATGTATAGCAGCGAAACACGGACATTAACGGGGACACAAAAACCCAGAGTCAATTAGGGAAATGAGGTACCTGAGGAAATTAGCAAACAGAAAGAGGACAGGCAAAATACGAAACGGAACAATTAGACAAAACCTAAAACTAGAACCAATCAATGAAAAAAGAAGTAGAGACAACTTAGATGATTCGGGCACGTGTGTAGAATGTGAGAGACTAACAAAACGAGTGTTCGGAACGAGAGTGCAGGGGAAAGGCAAAAGACCAAGAGTTATTTGGGTAGATGAAATCAGGAAAGAAGTCGAGAAGAAAGGTTTGACATTGGAAAGTGCAAGAAACCTAACACAAGATGGAAAAGCATGGAGATTGCAATGCCAAACTCAACTCCACCAGCCTTACACCTAAAGGTAGAAAGGCTTATGACTAAGTAGTAAAAGTAAGTCAGTACTCATTACAAGTAACGGTTATCCAAGAACATTCAAAAACTGAACGAAATAGCCATCTCTATTTTAATGATGAGAATGTTATTGTCAACTAATGTGTATATCTCCATACCAGTGCCAGTGAGCAGTATACTATACGCAATTTGCCGTGTAAAGAAAGAAAAAGTAGGGATAGCCGTAAAATATTTGCGCCTACGCTCTTAACAAACGTTTGAAATCAAAAAATGTATGCAGGCGAATGTATGTAAAATTTACATCTGGCAAAGGAAGGTGTTGCGAGGAATGTTACTGTTTAAGAGGTCACAGTAGCCCGTCGTCAATATTACTTTGGGAGATAGTATCATACCCTTTTTCGAAAGCTCTGCGAAACTTTGGCAACAGTGGCAATATTTGACATTATCAAGATCAATATCGAGACAATATACTCATAGGCGCGCTAAATGGAAGGAATAGAAAACGATTTTATTATTAGTAAATAAATATTTATAAAAATAAACCAAAATAAAATAAACCGAGCTCTACTTATATGTAAGTTTTACTATAAACGTTTATATCAAATACCTAGTTTAGTCGTAAGAAATGAACGATTGAGGCCAGTTTGAGGCCAGTTCTAAAATATTGTCGACAATGAATATATAACTACATTAAAAAAGTAGCATTTGTACTGTAGTCAGAATTTCTGTACTTAAATATAGATTTATTGTGAATTTCATTTTCATGGGAACAAATTTTCACTTTTTTTATTTACGACAATAGTTGATTACTTCTTATAGGTCCTACTTACATTATTAAAAATACCTGGTGGCTCTAATTTCGATTTTTGCATAATGTTGGCACGTTTTTTAATTGACTTTTTCTTGGAAGGTTTCATTTTATTTTTCGTTTGATGAAATTTTCCCATTTTTTAAACTATTGATAATTTTTTAGAATAAAAAATCCTCCTAAACTTTATATACTTGCATTAGAATTCGAAATATTTTTACGTAAAATCAAACTCACAATTAACAATAACCTTTTTTTTAATAGTCTAACAACGTATTTCTATTACAGAAAAATATAATAAATTAATTATAAATAAACACTACTTTCTTATGTATCAACACTAACGAACTCATAAAATAATACACTACTGCACTAGTGATGTTGAAAAAGTAACTATTCGTTACTAAATACTCGTTACTTACGAATACCGAAAGTAACGATTACTATACAGAGAGGCAAATCGTTATTTTGTTTACTCTGATTACTTCGTTACTTCGTACCAATTGTATCAGAGCGAGTAACACGACTATTGATTACTTTCTACTTCGTGAAGGTCGTTATTATATTGGAATACCTATACAAAATACCTACCTACTGAGAAATACGATTCTCGATATGATTACCGGTACTCAAATACAAAAGTAACAAAAGTAATCATAGTAATCAAATCATTTTTATCCCTAAAACAGATCGGTGAAGGTCGTTGTTATATCGGAATACCTATTCGCGGTGTGCAAGTACTTGGAAAGGGAAACGAGAAACGACCGTGCGCGAGTTGCGGAGAAATATTGCAACTATCTTAAATAATTCATATTGTCAATTGAAATTGTCAAATTGACGTATATTTCATACCTTCTGTCATTGAAGCAGAAAAATTATATATTGCTCCACAATATTGATATGATATGCAATTATTATATAAAGGTAAATTTAATTAATTGTATTTTGCTTGCAGTACTGCATTTTAATAACTAATTTTATTTACTACATACAATTGTTTATGTTTGCATATCATAACCTGCATCTTATTTTTTCTTCTTATTATTTTTTTGGACTATGGCCTTGACAATTATCCAGCAACCAGGACTAATATAATTGGCCAATATAATTAAAAGTGCGAATAAAAGTACAGAGCGAAGAAATAGAGGTCGCTTTGCCGAACTTGCACGGTCCCAATACAAAATACCTAGGTACCTACTGAGAAATACGATTCTCGATATAATTACCGGTACTCAAATACAAAAGTAACCATAATAATCAAAGTAACGAATACTGTAGATGATTACTTTATACAAAAGTAACGATTTGTAACGAATACTCGAAAGTAACTATATTATCAACATCACTATACTGCACTGAACAAGTGCGGGAGAACGCCAAATATAATTATATTTTAGTGACGTCACGTTGCCTAGCAACCGTCTATTCTAACATTATGAAATTCTATTTTGTGACGTCAGCAAAATAGAATTCTATTTAGCGTGCTCTGGGCCCAGATATCGATACAAATAACAGAGATAAGAGAATCGTACTATTACACTTAGAAAGCTGACGCAGGTTTGTCAAAATGACAGTGATTATTTCTCTAGGCTGCCTAATCAGTTATTAGTCATAATATTTGTTCGATTTCTTGTTAAAGATAAAAAATTTTAGTAGTTCAAGTGTGACACAAAATCTAGGCAAGGGATAAAAAAGTTTATTTGAAGAAAGTGTATTTTTGTTTTCTTCTTAGTGGCGGTACAGGCTCGTTTTTTAATATTGTATTTAATTATACAGGGTAATTGATTAGTGGGGTAAAGCTCCGCAGATCCATTATAGTGATAGATAGCGATAAAAGTTAATAACAAAAATTGTAGACAACTTTGAGCTTCACATTACAAAATTAGTTAAAATGTTACAGGGTGTTCGATAACATGTGGCAGACCACCAAACTTATGTTTTTTTTTTAATGGAACACCCTATATTTTATTTTATAGGTATTCGAAATCTTCTTAACTTCTCCATTAAAAAAATATAAATGTTTGGTATATCATACAGGGTAATTACAAAGTAATAACCAATTTTATATGAAAATTGTAACAAGTTCAACTCCCTGCATAAATAAAAATAAGCACAACGGCAATGGTTTATTGATGCCATATTTTTTTATTTATTGTCAAAATTTTAAAAAATGATTGGTATTGCTAATTTTGTTTATATTGAATACAGGGTGAGTCAAAATGCAAGTACATAATTTTCTCAGTAATTTTAAATGGACACCCTGTATTTTATTTCGCTATCGAAAAGTACATTCCCTATGTCTAAATTTATTAGTTTTAGAGATATTTTCCATGGACCAATAGCGCGGCCACCCAGATTACCAGAATTTAATAAACTGGACCGATTTTTTTGGGGTTACATTAAGAATGAAGGTTATAAAATGCCTCCAACAACAAGAAATGAGATGAATAATAGAATACAAAGTGTATTTTGAAGTGTTAATTTACAAATGCTTCGTATTGTAAATAACTCATTCAATGACCGTTTTTAGGCATGCATACCTGTCATTGTGTTAGGAGGTCATTTTGAACAACTTATGTAATTTAATATTTAAAACATTTTATCAAAAGCAGCTTTTAATTTTTTCAAAAATGTTGTATTTTGTGTTGTTTTTTTTTGTAAAATTTTTTACTGATAAATTATTTTTTGTTCTTTATTTGTTACATCGTTACATTTACATACAAAAGTAGTTTTTAATTGTTTTCACGAAATGTTGTATTTTGTGTTTGTGTTTTTTGTTGTAAAATTTATAACTAATAAATTATTTTTCTTTCTTTATTTGTTACACTTACATACAAAAGTATTTTTTAATTGTTTCAAAAATGTTGTATGTTGTGGTTGTTTCTTTTTTGTAAAATTTATTACTAATAAAGGATATTTCTTTCTTTGTTTGCTACATTGTTACATTTATGACCAGATTGAAAATCAGTAATCGTAAATTGTCAGGTTTAGACAATTCAGTCATAGCTTACTTAAAATTTTGAAAGATTTAGACCCGTAATTAGTAGGTAATTTGCTCTGAAAAATGAAAATATTTCGAAAATTAATAAATTTATACATAGGGAACGTTATATAAAAATTAAAGTACGGTAATGGTACTTTTCGATATTTATATAATATATTGAGTGTTCCATTTAAAACAGCGTTTCCCAACCGGTGGGTCGCGACCCACTAGTGGGTCGCGGGCGGATTTCAGGTGGGTCGCGGCGAGGCTCTTACAGCAGCTGAATAACGTATATGTATATGTGTAACTATCATCATGGGTGCGGGATGGGTCGCGAATATGAAAAAATATCAGAAGGTGGGTCGCCAGACATAAAAGGTTGGGAACCACTGATTTAAAATTACTGAGAAAATAATGTACTTGCGTTTTGACTCACCCTGTATTCAATATAAAGAAAACGAGCAATATCAATCATTTATGAAAATTTTGACAATAAATAAAAAAATATGGCATCAATAATCCATTGTTGCCATTTGTTCTTATTTTTATTTATACAGTGAGTTGAACTTGTAACGATTTTCATATAAAATTGATTGTACCTTTGTAAATACCATGTATAACATATAACAAACCGTTATATTTTTGTAATGGAGAAGTGAAGAAGATTTCGAATATAAAATGAAATACAGTGTGTTGCATTTAAAAAAAAAACATAACTTTGGTCTGTCACTATGTCATCGATCACCCTGTTAACATTCTAATTAATTTTGAAATTTGAAGCTCAAAGATGGCTACAATTTTTGTTATTAACTGTTATTGATATCTATTACTACAACGGATCTACGGAGCTTTACCACACTAATCAATCACCCTGCAGAGTAATTTCCACATACTACTAACATATTTCTCAAATTGGGCTCTGTACGGCCGTTCTTTACCACATTACGAATATGTGTGCCAAATATCTCGACAGAATATTCAAAATTAAAGCCGCAATCTTGGAAGTTGTTTTCCGTTTTGATGATGCGATACTGTAGCCTCTTAAGTCTTAAAGTTCTGTCTTTCAAGTATTAGATGGACATATCGGATAGTCTAAGAGCTAGTGAACCCTCCTACTAACGGTCGTCCTGTAAGGCTAGAAATTTTTCTAGTGATAATTCATAGCACACCAAGGCTAAAAACCATGACATGGCAGGCATCAGCGGTGCACGTGTATCTACCAGGTGAATCGAAAAGTTCATAGTTTAGGGGTAAAATAAACTTTCTCCTGTAAGGTTTAAATTTAAGTATGTGTTTGAGTAAGTCATTTAGAAGAAACGTGTACAATGACAGGCGATTCTGAAGAGCATAAGACCTTGCCAGGCGAGGGGAAAGATTAGGGGTTTTTCCTTAAATTATTCTTTTTGCATCGAACAATTTTTTTTTAGGTTTTTTGAATCATTCCAAACAGAAAAGGTCTTTAGTGATTTTTTTCTTAAGAGGAAACAGTAGCGATCAACAGGTAGCAAAAACGCGTTCCCAGATTGCGGCTGTAATTTTGAATATTTTTTCGAGGTATTTGGCACACGTATTCGTAATATAATAAAGAATTGCGGTACAGAGCCCAATTTGAAAAATATATTAATATGTGGAAATTACTCTGTAATTAAATACAATATTAAAAAAACGAGCCTGTACCGCCATTAAGAAGAACAAAAAAATACACTTTCTTCAAATAAACTTTTTTATCCGATGCCTAGATTTTGTGTCATTTTGGAACTACTAAAATTGTTTATTTCATTAGTAGTTCCAAAATGACACAAAATCTAGGCATCGGATAAAAAAGTTTATTTGAAGAAAGTGTATTTTTTTGTTCTTCTTCATGGCGGTATACAGGCTCGTTTTACTAATATTTTATTTAATTACAGAGTAATTTCCACATATTAATATATTTTTCAAATTGGCTCTGTACCGCTATTCTTTATTATATTACGAATACGTGTACCAAATATCTCGAAAAAATATTCAAAATTACAGCCGCAATCTTAGAACGCGTTTTCGCTACCTGTTGATCGCTACTGTTTCCTCTTAAGTTAATAGTTTTTGTTATATAAGCGATTGAAAATTTTGAAAATTGCGAAATCGGCCATTTTTAACCCTAAATCGAACATTTATGTAAAAATTTCAATGTTGCCAAGGTACGTAGATATTCTTTAAACATTGATTGATGAAATCCCGAAGAGTTTTTTGCAATAAAATATCGAAAACCCCTTTTTTTTTAATTGCTAATCAAGCGGGCGCGACACTGTAGTATAAGTGAGGACGTTTGAGTTTGCATAAATTCATTATCTCGAGAATGGGCAAATTTCAAGAGGAATCCTCAGAGCGGTCGATTTTTATTTTTAAATTAGGACTTTTTGGCATATGTATATAATACTAGTGACGTCATCCATCTGGGCGTGATGACGTAATCGATGATTTTTTTAAATGAGAGTAGGGGTTGTGTGATAGCTCATTTGAAAGGTTATTTAATTCTCTATTCAGTAATATAAACATTAACATAATTATTTATACAGGGTCTACAAAAAATTTTTTTCTTCTGTTTGTCAAATTTAATCAAAGTTAATTTAATGAAAAAAAATATTTGTTGTACACCCTGTATAAATAACTACATTTATGTTTATATTAGTAAATAGAGAATTAAATAACATTTCAAATGAGCTATCACACAACCCCTACTCTCATTTAAAAAAATCATCGATTACGTCATCACGCTCAGATGGATGACGTCACTAGTATTATATATATGCCAAAAAGTCCTAATTTAAAAATAAAAATCGGCCTGTCTGAGGATTTCTCTTGAAATTTGCCCATTCTCGAGATAATGAATTTATGCCAACTCAAACGTCCTCACTTATACTACAGTTGTGCTACAGTGTCGCGCCTGCTTGATTAGCAATTAAAAAACAAAGGGGTTTCCGATATTGTATTGCAAAAAGCTCTTTGGGATTTCATCAATCAATGTTTAAAGAATATCTACCTACCTTGGCAACTTTGAAATTTTTAGATAAAGGTCCGATTTAGGGTTAAAAATGGCTGATTTCGCAATTTTCAAAATTTTCAATCGCTTATATAACAAAAACTATTAACTTAAGAGAAAAATCACTAAAGACCTTTTCTGTTTGGAATGATTCAAAAAACTTAAAAAAAATTTGTTCGATGCAAAAAAAATAATTTTTATTAAAAACCCCTAATCTTTCCCCTCGCCTGGCAAGGTCTAATGCTCTTCAGAATCGCCTGTCATTGTACACATTTCTTCTAAATGACTTACTCAAACACATACTTAAATTTAAACCTTAAAGGAGAAAGTTTATTTTACCCTTAACTATGCACTTTTCGATTCACCTGGTAGATACACCTGCACGGCTGATGCCTGCCAGGTCATGGTTTTTAGCCTTGGTGTGCTATGAATTATCACTAGACAAATTTCTAGCCTTACAGGATGACCGTTAGTAGGAGGGTTCACTAGCTCTTAGACTAGGATGGGAAGATAGCTTTTTAATTTTAGTAACAAGCCTTTGTGTTACTTTTATCCAGTGCCTTTGCTATGTCTAGGAAAATAGCTGAGCATATTTTATTATCTTCTAGAGATATCTCTATTATATTTGTTATGCGAGGTATTTGGTCTATCGGTGAGTGTTTAATACGTAATCAAAATTGGTGGAAAGGAATCATTTCTTTGTGATCAAGTAGAGTATCTGGTGATCTGGTTTGGGAATCATGATTAGTTTATAGGTAATGGATTTTGGGAAGAGCTATGACCTTGAAAATTTCACATAAACTTGTGTACTAAATCGGCATAATTCATAGCTCTTTTCAACATCCAATATCTTAATAACAGTGGCGACGCGTGACTTTTTCTAAAGTGTTACCAAACCAGATGTAAAAAATCTTATTTAAAAAAAATTATTTTGAACCTCCCAAATATAAGTTTTTGTTTTCAATCCTGTGGGATAAAATTAAACAAATCACTATTCCCAAATTATATGTATGTAATTATGTATATGTAACAGGTATAACAATAAATATAGTATTTTTTCTACAAAAGCGATATTACGTATTAATGGCAACATGAGTTGCCATTAAGTCATTGAAATGTAATCAACTCAATTTGGATCCCACGTGTTGGGAAATCTGTATACATTACCTTAGGGCATTATCCTGGTTGCCATGTAACCATCACAGGGCTTTTTATTGAAGTATGCACTTTTAAGGCATCTATATTATATGTAAAGGGTTTTTACCCAGATATTTTTCTTTTGTGGCTCAGCTAGCATCCAGTTTATCGAACACTGATGATGATTTTTTATAAAAATCGAAAACGTTTTGTTGTGATGTAGCCCTTCTAAGGGATTTTAATAAAATTTTATACCTTTTACAAAGGATTTCTTTCCATTTTTTTTAATAACTTTTCAATTTTTCCAACTTCTCAATTTTTTAAAGCCAACTTTACAATTCCAATTTTTTTAATAACTTTTTAAGTAGTTGATCAATAATTACGCAATACGTAGCAACACTCTTGCATGTTTAAATGCACGCACACTGTAATCTGTAATAAGTACATACTAAACTAATGTTACCAATCCTCAAAATGGTGACAATACTGATATACACAGCGTGCCCGCGCGCCGGCTCTAACAGAGCCGTCGCTCCTTCAAAATTTTCAGAAACGAGCTAGTCCCGAGCGATAGCGAGGTTTCTCCTGCGTTACCACTGCCAGTATTGGTAACGGCATATAATAACGTGCAATGGATTCACATATCTCGCCAATATTTTCGTGCGTCTAGTTGGCTATTTACTGAATTAGATACTATTTTAACAAATATTTCTGTTGGTAAAAAATATAAATGAAATTATTTCATAACAGTCATACAATATTTATTGCAAGATTTTTAACTGTTACCAATGGTAACAGTGGTTACATGGACGCTTCGCCAGTGCTTAATAATATAACTAAATATTTTCGATTCTAAAATATTGAAAACACTTTAAAGAATCTGAGTAACAAAAGAGATATTTAGTTATATTACTTTGTGACATTTTCAAGGTCTTCCCAAAATCCATTACCTATAGATGTTTTTCCCATTATTGGTACATTGTAACCTGAACACCGCATTTATAAGGTTTAGGTAGGTGGGGGCAAAGGTACGCACTTTCTAAATTTTCATCTCCTATGAAAATTTCCTAATGCTTGAATTGGCCCAGCATATATCTAGATGAAAGTTAAGTTGATATATTTCATAATCGTATTAAATAAAGGGTTAAATGACTGAGATCTGTACTGAATGATAACATGTTTTTGAATCTTGCAATACTACTAGTGGTTTGGATAGCTTCTGAACAATGTTTTATTTCGAAAAATACGTCTCTTCTTCTGTCTCCATGAATCTCATGGTCTTCTGTTCTGAGCTCTTTTAAAAATAACACCTTCATAGTCATCCTCAACAATCTTGTTAATTTTAGCACCATACAGGCTAAGTGATCTCTCATCTTCGGTGTATACTCTTACTACTACAAAATCGCCAGACTTGAATTTCATATTTTCAAAATTTAAATCACTTTCAAATTATTCTGGTGTATCAGAGTCATCATGTATAGATATTTCAGTTTCAGAATCTATAGCATTTGTAAGTTGACGGTTTGTTTAACCCTTATCCTTATATTTATATTCATTACAAAAAGCTCATCTCTTGCTGCATTGCTCTCTCCCAATTCTTCTTTATTTTTTCTTCCTCTTTCGAATATCTCTTTATTTGGAGTTCCCGTGAGTATTGTCGACCTTAAGCCTCTAGCTTCTTCCAGACCGTTTCCTTTGTACTGCGATTTTAGGCCGTGGAATAAAATCTGTAAGTTAAACTACAACAGAAGGGAGGATATCAGCTCTATTTTCTGTATGATCTATTTCTCTAATTATCTCTTCTTCGCCTTTTTCTTCGTCACAGTTTCTTCCATTTGTAATCTCAATACTATTTTGTGATCTTTCTACTTCTTCAATTCCCTCTTCTTCTCCTTGTATTATTCACTCTTCTTCACCTATTGCTTGACCTGCGTGCTCATCACCTATTTCTGTTCTTTCTACGTCTTCTTCACTAAAAGATATAAAACAGTTAAGATTATCGTCATTTATATCAATATGTATTATCCATTTCATCTTGATCAGTTATAGTTGAAGGTAGAAAGTCTTCATCATTGAATCAATGTTCATTAAAAATGGTGAATGTCACACATTCTTAATTGGACAAGGCGAAAACGGCGGGTTCGTTGGAAAAAATATTCCCATGGGATTTTTTTGCATAATCATATTCGTGAGACACCCCAGAATAAGGTTCAAAGAAGTCGCCCACGCGAAAAGTGGTCCAATTTTTTTTAATCAAATTGCAAAAATCAATATTTTTGGCCCGGAGAATTTTTTTTTAGATTTTTCGGACCATTCCGGACAGAAAAGTTCTTCTATAATTTTTCTCTAAAGTTGATCGTGTTCGAGTTATAAGCAATTTAAAATTTGAAAAACGCGAAAATGGCCATTTTTAAGATTTAACAACTCGGTTAAAAATGATTATTATGAAAGTCAGAAAGTGACTAAATCAAATTTAAAGCCCCCCTTCACGATCCTGAAGAAATTTGTGTCATTAATTTATTACTAAGCTGTTATTTTAATTATTAATAATGAGTGGTAAGATCGTATTGACGCGGCTGTAAATGTGAGTGCGAGTGAGATGCGCCATTGGACTGCCTGAATGGCATCTCGTTCGCACTCATCATGGACGGCCGCCTAATACGTGCATGGCGCTCATTATTTTTACTTAAAAATAACAGCTTAGTAATCAAATAATGACAAAAAGTTCTTCAGGATCTTGTAGGAGGGGCTTTAAACTTTGATTTAGTTACTTTCTGACTTTCAAATTAATAACTTTTAACCGAGTTATTAAGCCCTGAAAATCGCCATTTTTCGTTTTTTTTTTCAATTTTAAAATGCTTTTACCTCGAAAACGATTAACTTTAGAGAAAAATTATAAGAGACATTTTTTATCCAGAATGGTCCAAAAACCTAAAAAAAATTGTTCCGGTCAAAAATATTGATTTTTGCAATTTGATTAAAAAAAATTGTTAAAAAAAAATTGGACCACTTTTCGCTTGGGCGACTTCTTGAATCTTATTCTGGAATGTCTCACGAATGTGATTACATATGCAAAAAAATTTCATGGGAATATTTTCTCCAAAGAACCCGCCGTTTCCGCCTTGTCTAAATCCCTCTGTGGCTTTATCTAGTGAATCTGATTTCTCACGTGCCCGTTTGGCTAACTTGGCCACCTGGTATTCTGGCAAAGTTTGACCGCACGGTTTGTAGTCCAGCTATCACAAAAATTTTCATAAAAGGCTTTCATATGCCTGAAGTACGGTGAGTTCCTATCTAATGGCCGAGTGCGGTGGCTACTCTGTGGAGGCAGACTTAGACTATTTTTCTTCTTTGCTTAAGTTATTGCTTCCAGCTAAACATGTGACGTATGGTTGTCTAAAGTAAGAAGTATTGGGCACTCTACGGATGGCTTGGTGTATTTTGAAATATGAACGAAGTATTTTATAAAAGTTTGACAGTTGTTGTATCCAGAGTTCAATCATCCCATCATTCAATAATAAAGGGTTATATCTCTTCATAGCAAAAATGAAAAATGGGTGTACAAAATGACCAGAAGCACACATTGAGCAAGCTACCGTCACTGTTTGTCTCTGCTATGCAGCAACATTTTTAGCTACCTCCCTCTTACCAACAGGAGCAATGGGCTTTGAAAGCTTGTATGGAACTGTTTGAACCATTTTCTTCTATATTGTATATTTCTGAGGAACCAAAATCAAATTTCTCAATCAAAGTTTGCATTTCGTGATTTTGGAATACATTCTCCAAGTATGAAGCGAACACTTTAGTTTTCCGTCACGTGTTCCAGCCACACAATGGCTACACAAACTATTAATGCCACTTAAATGGTAATGAAACAAATAGTTTATCTGTAGGATATTGACAGGGAGTGTTAAATAAATAACATATAAAATTGAAGATTATAATTGTTAAACTTCATCACACGTTACATGTTCATAAATAAGTATAAATATAACTTATGTTTATATAGTATATTAAATAAATACGATTGATAACTTCAAGTGTGTCATCATAATTTAAAGCTAATACGAGTATCTGTTTGTTTTTGCATTATGATTTTGCAAAATTTTTTAAAACCATTCATATTCCCAAAAACAAACAAAAACAGACAAGCTATTATCAGAGCTAGGAATTTTGTAGAAAATAAGGATTTAATTTGAGTTTGTGGCGTAAAATTTTAGTGGTGTACAAAGTTAGATTCCACTGTTGGGTTTTATGAGTATGGTTTTTCCTTATGGATTTCACTGTTGAGTTTATTAACTAGCGATTTTTATGTTGGGTGAAGGATGAGGGCATCATCTCGTTTATTGAGGATTCCAGGTGCTTCTCGTTATATATGTCCTAGCTCTTACTGTTCTCGTTTTTCATTATGGGATAGCTGTGACATATTTTATTTGTGACTTCGCTGAAGTATATTTTGTGCAAGTAAGGCTGTTGCTTAGTCCTTAGACTTAGTCTGAGTTCGTCTAGCCTGACGGAGATTCGTAGATATATTTCTGGTTACAGGTTCTGTAGGCCAAAAAAAGTAAAAATACAAGGAAGTCTCAAGAATAAAGAAAACGCCCTAAACCTTTACTCAACATGGAAGTCCATAATTTAAAAAACACAAAATCGAAATCCATAAGGAAAAACACACAAACAAACCCGAAGATTAGAACGGTCCACCACTATATCATTGTATTACATATTATTCTTTCTGTTCAAAATATAGACATCTTAACGAAAAAACTTAATTTTTTGGGCAAAACTTATCAATCGTCACGAATAATATTTTGTCGAAAGTAGGCATACCTGTTCCATTGTACATTTGCAAAAAAATGTCTAGTTTTCTTTAATATCTAATCTTGCATCTACATCTATAGCAGGCCGTCTTCCAAACTCTGATAATACAAGACAAAATAAATTTTAAAATAGAAAAATTAATATATTGCCATTAAATGCGAAAAATTCTCTATCGATTTGATGAGTTACATATCACAAGACCATCTTTGGTACGAATATAAAAGTAATTATTATATGCATGTAAAATTATAAAATTGATAAATTTTTTGTAAATTAGTTCTTGTGTTTACCTCTTGTTAAACATTAGGGTATGAAACAACTAGTACTGATTTGTTTAATATAATGTAAATATATTGCTATTACCATAAAAGATCCCACTAACAAATCTCTCCTAGTGCTTGGTAAATGACCTTATGTTTATCAAAAGTTGCACGGAAATAAGCAAATAAGGAATTTATTAAACAAATAAACGCTATAGTAGGGGAGGAAAGTATTCTAAATTTTGCAGCTACTCGAGCGCTATTGGGTTGTGAATATTAGGTTTTAAAACCAAAAAAAGTTAAGTAAAGTTTTGCATTTAAGTGGAGACTTTCCATTTTTTAATTTAATTTTCCATTTCCAACAATCGTTTTTCCTATTATAGCGCCATCTATCCATAATTCGAAAAATATCTCGAATAAAAGTTACTTCTTTTTACGTAAGGAATCCAAAACTGCAATAAAAAATGGGGGCTCCTTTTTAATATTTTAAACTAACCCCCCACCCCTCCTCCGTGGTGGGTCGTGTTTGGTGTCATTCGATAGATTTTTCAAAAATAGTGAATACATGCATTTTGCACTTTTTGATCTGATGTTTACTTCGCGAAATATCGCAGGATTTTTATTTAAAATTTTAAATTTACCCCCACCCCTCTACGTGGGGCGTCGTGTTTGGTATCATTCGATACATTTTTAAAAAAATATTGAATACGTATTTTTTAGTTTTTCGATCTGACGTTTATTTCTCGAAATATTCGCTTTTTTCTTGTGAAACTTTGTGACTCGCCCATTTCCTTACGCCCAGGTCAAACCGTCAAATTTTTTAAATATACACTGTTCTACAGTACTTAATTTACCTTATCTTAATCTGACGATTTTGAGTTTTAATAAGGATAGATTTTTTTTCGGACCCCTCTCAACGAACTCCCCTGTATTAAGATCCAATATATGGTAGGGATACATTTACAGGGCACAAGATTTCTCCCCATATCATAATCTGACGCGCTCGAGTAACTGCAAAAATCCCCGCTTGGGCTCTCCTACCGGCCCTACCACTATTTTTTAAAAAATTCGTATATGCCCATGGATCCAAATAAATTAATACAGTCATGAAGTCAAAATAATAATAAAAATTATAGACAGTAAATGTATGTACTAATTTGATACCCATAGTCAGAAGAATTATTGTACCAAGTTGTAAATGTTTCTTTTGTGTTTAGTGGTCTTTCTCTATTAAATTCATTGGATATTTATTTTGAGGTTGCAATTTTAGCAAAGTGTTGCTGTATTGATGAGATAATAGAGAAAGTTGGAAATTATGAAATAATGAAAATAATAAATAAGGTATTAAAAATCAATGTCTCTAAATTTTAGTTGTATTCTCAAAGATATGGTAGATGTTAAATAAATCAATCCAAAACTTATTATACAGCTTCATAATAATGTTTAAAGGGAATTTATCACCATGCATAGTTCGATGGTTCTATAACATTTTTGGATGTTCAAAGGTTCTACGAATTTATATAATGCAATCTGTGACAAAAAAAAAATAATTAATTATGCACAGTAAGGTTTTTATGTTATAAAGCACATGGTATTAAAAAAAATATCGCAACTCTGTAAAAAGTAAATTTGCTATCGTTTTTACCCAATAAATTGCAGATTCATACCAGGGGTAATGTTTGTTCAATATTATTTAATGTAAATCTTTTTTTTTTTTCGGGTACTAAACTTAAACAATTCTGTAGCTACAGCAACAAAGTCGAAATAATAGAAATAAGTCTAAAATAATCGAAATAATATCGATTATATTTTTGTTATTCGATAATATGTCCATGTAAATAAATGCAAGTGAGTAACAATTCGAAAGTTACAATATTTCGGACATGAAATGAGTCATTTAGAAAGGTACAACCTTCTACACCTCAAAATGCAGGGCAAGATCATCGGAAGAAGTGGCCCAGGCCGAAGAAGAATATCCTTGCTCCGAAATATCCGGAAGTGGTATCAAGAGATCACCGCTAATCTGTTTAGAGCCGCCGTAAACAAAGTTATTATTGCCAATATGATCACCAACGTTCGATAATCGAACAGGGTACTGAAAGAAGAAAAGTGAATTTCGTAAAATTGTCTTTTACAAGGCCATTCTAAACAATTAATTATTCGGAAAGATGTAGAAATCTCATTGATTGAAAGGAAAATTGTATATACAATATAGTCATAAGAAACTTCATAGGTACACTGCGCACAGATGAACAGAATATAAAACTTGAGCAATTTGATCAATTTGTTTATCCTAAATAGATATCAGTTAAATTCTAACGCAGAGAGTCACGGTGAAACTAGATCCAGAACTAAGCAGACCAGATCAGCTCTCAGAGGGATGTGAAAAGGTATTATGTTACAAAGAACTAAAGTACTTGTCATTGCGGATCAGCCTACTTCGCTGCTGTGTTCTCAGTCTTGCTTTATGGTGTCGAGTCGAGAATAAAAGTGGTCTAAAACGCTTCGAGGCTTTGGAAATGTGGTGCTATGGAGAATTTTAAAAGATTCTTGGGTGGAAATGATTTAAAACTTCACTATCTAAAACCTCTTAGAAAGACCTAGGAGATTATAGAAAACATCAAGAAGAAACACCTGAAACACTTCGGATATCTATTGAGAGGACCCAAATATAAATTCATCATCATCAATGGCGCTACTACAACTCTTCGTGAGTTTTTGCCGCGTTTACTATTGCCTTCCATGTTTGTCGGTCCTGTGCCACTAATTCCCATTGTCGCACTCCCATTTTCTCTAGATCTTCTTTGACTGCATCTTTCCACCTTTTTCTAGGCCGCCCTACAGAACTTCTTCCATCTGGCCTTTCCCAGAACACATTGTTTATAAGGCGATTGTCGTTACTGCGTATCACATGCCCTGCCCATCTGAGTCTATTAGCCTTTATATATCTGACTAGATTTTCTTTTCCGAATAGAGACTCTAGCTCGTTATTGTATCTGCGGCTCCATTCGTTTGTAACGCTGTCTCTGCAAGGGCCATATATCATTCGAAGGATTTTACGTTCCCACACCAGCAATTTATTTACTTCTCTTTTTGTTAGCGTCCATGTTTCGCTTCCATACGCGACTGCTGGTCATATTATGGTCTTATATATCTGGATTTTTCCACCTCGTGAAAGAAGTTTTGACTTCATTAGATGTTTCATTGCAAAGAAAGATCTGTTTCCTGCCATTACTCGAGTTTCAACTTCTCGCTCTAATTTGTTGTCATTTGTGATTGTTGCTCCTAGATATTTAAATTCTTTAACCACTTCGAAGTTATGATCGTTTATAGTAATATTTTGCCGTATTCGCCGTCGTTCTTGTTTTGAGACGACCACGTATTTTGTTTTGTTTTCATTTATTTTTAGACCGATGTTTAATGCAGCTTCTTCAGAGCTCGAGAAAATATCCTTAATTTCTAACGTTGATTGTGCTACTGCGTCTACGTCATCGGCAAAGGCGAGTATGATTTTTGCTCCCCGAGCAGTTATGTCTGGTTTGAGTTTTGGATACATTTTTCGCATGACATATTCTAAGGCCAGGTTAAACAACAATGGGGACAACGGATCTCCCCAAATATAAATTGCTACAAAATATTAAGCAAGGGAAAATGACAGGCAAATGCGGTCCAGGACGAAGAAAGTCCTCATGGTTGAAGAAATTGCGAGATTGCAACCGCGAGTGGCGGCGAATAAGATTAAAATAGCTATGATGGTAACCAACATTCTGAAAGGACGTTAATAGAAAATAAAAATATAATCGTCCTACCGAGAAGATAAATCGTAAATATAATCGCCCTTGTTCTACCGAGAAGACTATTCGAAGTATGGTGGGCAAATTTGATTCCACTGGTTCAGTAAACAATCAACCAACACTCTAACAACCAAGGTCCAAATCACAATTACCCTCAAAGCCAATATAACCTATGCCGTCGGCCAAAGAAAGAAGAAATGAATTACATCGCTTAACCATATTTACTTCCGGAGATGAAATCCTCCTAGTTCCTGACAGAAAATCCCCCTAGAAAATTGTTGTAAATAAACTACTTATTTCTGTCCGGAAACTGTTGTAAAAATTAATATAAGCTTGTTCAATCGAATCATATCTTTGGTCAGGTTAGCCTTGGAAACAATTATTATTATAATCGCTCAACTGACGTTCTGAAATGTTAGTAATGTTTGTACACGTCACACTGATCAGTTCCTATCATTTGTATTTGACTACTACTTTAAGTATAGTGACTTCAAAATGGCGTTTGTTGTTAACAATCCGTCCAAATATAATCAGCGTGCGGCCATACCAATTTCAACCTTCTGCGGGCAAGGTCATGTTAACATGTTTTTTTAACCATGAAGGACACTGTCTCATGAAGTTTTTGGAACGTAGAGTGCATATTAACGGAAACATTTATAGGGAAACTTTAAACAATATTTATCAAGCAATATGGCCAAAACGTCCAGAAAAGCTTGTTATTCTTCTGCACGAAAATGCTCTGCTTTATGTCGCCGAAGAAGTGAAAAAATCTACAACGAAAGAAATTAGAGAGAAAATTAGAGTATTAGCCACTGAAAATGGCATTAATAATAGTTTTCAGATGGACGAAGAAATACAAAATGCCGTCAAAGAATTTTTCCACATACAGCCACAAATTTTTTTTAAACAGGGTATGAATCAATTGGTGGAACAATGTAATGTGTGCCTTAAATATAGTGGTAGTTATTTGTAGATATGTTTACCGATAAATTTTTTCTGGATCAAAGATATGTTTCAACTGAACAAGCCTAGTATTATCACCTGCTAAATTTCCATCCATGTAAATGGATCTGAATGAACAAACATATTTATAAAACAGCTTCTTGCCAAATTTTACAATGTATGACAAATCCGTATTACTGTAACAGTTATCGGTTAAGGGCTAAAATGTTAAAAATAATAATTTCCTGTTATGTAAGAAAAAACTAGTATATCGATAAACTCCCTCTACACTAAATAAATGAAGCAAAAATTTCATAAAACATCAACCTTTATATTTTTTTTTCGTACTAAAAAAGGGAAATGAGCCTGATAGCAAAAAGTATAATGTTTAAGATTTTTTAATAAAACAGTTGCTCTATTGTTTTAGTTGATACGTAAAAACAAATTACCTACCTTAAAAATGTTTATTATTACCTTTAACAGCCTTATTATCATATCAAAATAAAACCTTCTTGCCAAATATTTGATACTTTTAAAATTTAAATAATAATCACATTATCATTAGGTTTTAATTTTTGAAACACTCTTCTAACATTACTCTGTAGCGTTTGGATAGTCTGTATTTGTTTCCACAGTGGTCGAAATGAAATCCAAAGACATATTATGTCTTTTCCTTCTTCTAATCTCCGGTAGCATTGCAGAAGTATTGAAGTATGAGAAATTTCTGTTGTATTGTTTGTTGAGTCTTTGGATGAACTCCTCCTTTAAAAGCCGAAGACACCTATTAAAATAAAGCAATACATTTAATAGACGTTTTAACCTTCAAATTATTGTTTTTCATAGTAAAAGATTGTATTTTACCATAGTAGATAAACAGAAACGTAGCGGTAGGACTGAACGGGCGGAGCTAAGTGCCAATTCCTTATACGGAGTAATTTCCATTTCCGTTTAAAACAAAGTTATTGACGCAGTATTTGTAAATAATATAGCCACAGGCAGACGGAGAGTTAGACGAGTCAATTTTTTAAAGAACGGAGAGAAGCCGAAACACCCTCTAGCAGAGTAAAAGGACTAACGGCATAAATGATTTTCTATTCTCATACTTTAATATATCAATTATTATGATTTCATTACCTGTATCAGAATGGCCTTCATTCTGTTACAGATTTTCATTATGATACAAATTTTTAACCAATAAAATCGCGAGATGGCATTTTGTCTGACTGTGGCACTTGCGCAATGAGTAATGTCAAGTGAAATGTATAGGGATATTGAAAATTTAACCTCAAATTCATTTTAATAATTGACCATTCCAAATTACGTGATATTATATGGCCGGAGGAGGGCAAAAATTTAATAATATAGTGTTTACATCAATTTTTGTAAAGAATATCCTGTTTGGTTTTGTTTTTTATTGTTAATTGTGCAGCGAAATTGTAATAGCAAATAAATATAAAGTAGTTTATCGCCTACAGAACTGAATTATCCCAAGTAGCTATTGACACAAACTGGTAACTACTATGGGATAATTCAGTTCTGTAGGCGATAAACCACTTCATATTTAATTTATTATCACAATTTCGCAGATTTCCCTACACAATTAACAAAAAAAAAACAACCAAACAGGATTTTCTTTACAAATTAATGTCGATGTAAACATTAGATTTTGCCCTCCTCCGGCCATGTTTGACAGTTCATTGGAATGCCTAATTATTGTAAATATGTATTATTCATTCATTTTAATAATTGTGGCTTTGATACATAGGCATATTGAAAAATTAACTTCACATTCATTTTAATAATTGTAATATTCAAAATATAAATGTATTAAGGCCATCGGTACATAATTCGCAAATATTTTACGGCTATCCCTACTTTTTCTGTCTTTACACGGCAAATTACGTGTAGTAAAATTCACACTGGTATGGATATGTAAACATTACTAGAATGTCATTCTACTTGAAAATGTCATCATTAACTTCAAGAGATGGCTTTTGAATGTTCTTGGATAACTGTTATTTGTATAATTGCTAATTATTAATTCAGTTAATAAATGTGATAATTTTTCACTAAGTATGTGTTCAGTGATTGTAATAATTTATATGTACAACAAAAACTAATACTCAATCGAGAAAAGAGGAAAAGTGTTAAAGTGATTTTTTATTAATATATTGTTACTGTGGAACGCTTACAATTTTGAACATCTTTAACAACAAAATACTTGGATCACAGAATATATTATCCTGATGTATTCTCTGCTTGAGTCTTCCACAAATAATACACAATAAATAACTTTTTATTAAGTTCACGTCTTAAATCAATTATTTATCAAATACACTATATATCAATATTATTTAATCAACAACTCAAAATATTCCCGATGCCATGTCAAATATTTAAAATTGTCACTGATTGTCACTGTCTGACTGACAATATGCTGACAATATTCTATTCGACTGAGTGCGTTGTAAGACAAAGATAGATTTGTAAAATATTACCACGGACATTGTGTTCATTTTTTTTCGAATCCTGAAAAAACCAATAAATATTTTTGAAAAATTTAAACGCAGAATGAAAGACTAAATTATTGCCGAGGGCCGAAAGTCCCTTAGAATAAATAAAAAGTTTCTTTTGAATGAAATATTTAAAATTAAAAATCAAACTAAATTTTCTCTTAGCTTTTCACCCCTGTAACTTATTAAAATAAACATTATAGAAGTTCTCAGGGACTTTCGGCCCTCGCTAATAACGTAATCTTTCATTCTGCGTTTAAATTTTTCAAAAATACTTATTAGTTTTCTCAGAATTCGAAAAAAATTAATCCCCATTTGAATAGCATTGCAGCCGAAAATACGTACCCATCCCCTTAACAGAATAATTATCATATAACTACTTAATTTGTTTGTGTTATAAAATAAATAAATTTGAATAAATTTTTTTGTTGTGAATGATCATAGAAAAAATCCAAGTATACAACTTGCACTTAATTATTATTATGATGCTCGTATTCTATACGAAAGTCGCCGCTATGCAGCTCGTTTCATATCCTTCATACTCGCATTATTGCGTATATAGAGATCAACACTAAATGGTCGTTGCATAATATACTATTATAGACGATAACGACTTAATAGTTTAACAAAACCTTCTGAATTCTCCTGAAGCAGTTTTAGAAGCCTAGTCAATTTGTTATTAAAGACTTCACAATTGTATAACCTTTAGTTCCTATCAATCTCGTGTTATATATACTAAGTGACCTAGAACAAAGAACCCCCAGTAACACTTAGTTTATTACAACTAATCTATAGGAATAATGTTCCTTAGAATAAGTTATGACAAAAAAGCAATCAGTTTTATCAACCATATCGATTAACGTTGTTTTGTGACATCGTCAGTTCTTAACAAACACTCAAATTGTTCATAAAAATTGTACATAACATCAATTGCACTGTAATGTTCATTTCTTCTCAAAAGTTTTCTGGCGATATTTTTTCCAATTACTGTTCTTAGTCCAGAAAGCCACTGCGCATCCGCTAGGAAAAATATTCTAATTCGGATTTTTTGCACAATCTTACTCAAAAAGGACTCCTTTTAACAAATTTGCATGTTGCCAGGACCAAAAGGTGGTCAAAAATTTTTTAAACGTTTTTTTTTTGTTTTTTTCCTAAAATTATTTTTTTGCATGGAAAAAAGTTTTCTTAGGTTTTTTGGATCATTCCAAACAGAAAAGGTCTTTAGTGACTTTTTTCTAAAATTGATAGTTTTTGACATATAAGCGATTAAAAATTGAAAAATTGCGAAATCGGCCATTTTTAACCCTCAAAAACTATGTGAAAAACTAAAAATTTAAATGTTACCAAGGTAGGTAGATATTCTTTAAACATCTATTGATGAAATCCCGAAGAGTTTTTTGCAATACAATATTCAAAACTCCTTTGTTTTTTAATTGCTAATCAAGCGTGCGCGACACTATCTTCCACCGACAGTATGGTGCAAATGAAAGGAATAAATTCGTTATTTCGTAAACCGGCGATAAGGAAAAATCCCGAAACAGGTCGATTTTTATTTTTAAGTTATGATATTGTGGCATATATGGTATACTAGTGACGTCATCCGTCTGGGCGTGATGACGTAATCGATGATTTTTTTAAATGAGAATAGGGGTCGTGTGGTAGCTCATTTGAAAGGTTCTTCAATTCTCTATTCAGTAATGTAAACATTTATATAATTAATTATACAGGGTGTCCTTCTACTTCTTTTTTTGTCAAATAATTTAATTTAATAAATTTTTTTTGGACACCCTGTATAAATAATTATGTAAATGTTTACATTACTGAATAGATAATTGAAGATCCTTTCAAATGAGCTAGCACACGAACCCTATTCTCATTTAAAAAAATCATCCATTACGCCATCACGTCCAGATGGATGACGTCACTGGTATACCATATATGCCACAATATCATAACTTAAAAATAAAAATCGACTTGTTTCGGGATTTTTCCTTAAAGTCGCCGGTTTACGAAATAACGAATTTATTCCTTTCATTTGCACCATACTGTCGATGGAAAATAGTGTCGCGCACGCTTGATTAGCAATTAAAAAACAAAGGAGTTTTGAATATTGTATTGCAAAAAACTCTTCGGGATTTTATCAATAGATGTTTAAAAAATATCTACCTACCTTGGCAACATTCAAATTTTCAGTTTTTCACATAGTTTTTGAGGGTTAAAAATGGCCGATTTCGCAACTTTTCAATTTTTAATCGCTTATATGTCAAAAACTATCAATTTTAGAGAAAAGTCACTAAAGACCTTTTCTGTTTGGAATGATCCAAAAAACCTAAAATAACTTTTTTCCATGCAAAGAAAAATCATTTTAGGAAAAAACAAAAAAAAACGTTTAAAAATTTTTTGACCACTTTTTAGTCCTGGCAACATGCAAATTTGTTAAAAGGAGTCCTTTTTGAGTAAGATTGTGCAAGAAATCCGAATTAGAATATTTTCCCTAGCGGATGCGCAGTGGCTTTCTGGACTATCTACTGCCGTCCTTGTGCCGTTCTGCAATAATTCTTCTTCTTCTTCTGCTTGTCGCTATATCTTCGTTAAAGGGTTTTTCTTGTCATCACCTAGTAAGTAAGATAACCAATACCTTTTTAGTTTGCCAAAGAAAGTCCTTTAGGCAGGATCTCCCAGTGATATTCATCCAATGGACTGGCAGTATCGCCGGGAACATTTCCCTTTCAATGCATCTTTCTTATTGGAACGGTTAATCAATCAACAACGGAAAGAAGAAAAGAAATAATTTAAAGAGTTGTGACTGCATAGCTTCACTGAAGATGCATGGGATGCTGAAATAGCTATATGGAGATGGTGGTCCAACTCTGAATCGAATAAAAACAAAAACTGCCTTTATTATTTTTCATCTTTACTCAGAATTGCATATTGAGAAACTGTCTTTCGGTCCTTTTCCTTGACGGAGAGAAGGTAAATGCGTGGCCAAAGTGTCCTATTTGCTTTCTCCTATTTTCGTCGTCTCTTGTGCTTATATATTGTAAAAGCCAGAGATACAGGATGCAGCCAGAAAGCAGTTTATTAACGAAAAGTCTTGGATTTAAAATATTGTTTATTATATTTTTATTTCAATTATTCTAATTGTTTAAAAAGTACAGTATTTCTCATGATCATCTTTCAGTGCGTCACAGTTTTTCGAGTTTATTTTATGACAAAGATAGATTTGGAAAATATTACCACCGACATTGTGTTCATTTTTTTCGAATCCTGAAAAAACCAATAAATATTTTTGAAAAATTTAAACGCAGAATGAAAGACTAAATTATTACTGAGTGCCGAAAGTCCCTTAGAATAAATAAAAAGTTTATTTTGAATGATATATGAATTATATATTATGAATGAATATTTGAAATTAAAAATCACACTAAATTGTCTCTTAGTTTTTCACATCTGTAACTTATTAAAATAAACATTATAGAAGTTCTCAGGGACTTTCGGCCCTCGCTAAAAACGTAATCTTTCATTATGCGTTTAAATTTTTCAAAAATATTTATTAGTTTTCTCAGGATTCGAAAAAAATGAATCCCCATTTGAATAGCATTGCATCCGAAAATACGTACCCATCCTCTTAAATAGGCAGGGTTGTTGATATTCGCTTCAGAGTTGTGACTGCATAGCTTCACTGAAGATGCATGGGATGCTGAAATAGCTATATGGAGATGGTGGTCCAACTCTGAATCGAATAAAAACAAAAACTACCTTTATTGTTTTTCACCTTTACTCAGAATTGAGTATTTAGAAACTGTCTTTCGGTCCTTTTCCTTGACGGAGAGAAGGTAAATGCGTGGCCAAAGTGTTCTATTTGCTGTCTCCTATATTCGTCGTCTCTTGTGCTTATATATTGTAAAAGCCAGAGATAAAGGATGCAGCCAGAAAGCAGTTTATTAACGAAAAGTCTTGGATTTAAAATATTGTTTATTATATTTTTATTTCAATTATTCTAATTGTTTAAAAAGTACAGTATTTCTCATGATCATCTTTCAGTGCGTCACAGTTTTTCGATTTCTTTCTAACGCATTAAATTGTATGTGACAGAAAAAAAGGCACGTCGGTGATTACATTTCGTCGGTGACATTTTTATAACATTTCTTCTAGTTATTCTAGTTGTCGATAGATGGCGCCATAATAAAAAAATATTTTTTTTAATTAGATCATAATATTACAAATATAATCTGTATAATTTATAAGACTATACAAATCAAAGAAAATACCTTTTTATAAATGCAAGAAACACATTTGATTGGTTTTTATTCCAAATTGAAAATAAAATGTGACAACTGTCAGATTTAACTAAAATGTCATGTTAGAATAAATGTCATAAATGTGTATTATCACGGACTTACCCTTTTTCCTATCATTTGTTACGCACTGAAAAATGATCATGAAAAGGACAATAGTAAACTTTGTATCTAGGGCTTTTCGTTGTGTTCCTCGTTTTGCGAGAGATGTCGCTAGATTGCGTCTCAAAAGGTGGAAACATTGTATCGCGATGGTTTCCCTTAAATAGGCAGGGTTGTTGATATTCGCTTCAGAGTTGTGACTGCATAGCTTCACTGAAGATGCATGGGATGCTGAAATAGCTATATGGAGATGGTGGTCCAACTCTTAATCGAATAAAAACAAAAACTGCATTTATTATAAATAATTTGAAATTTCATTTCAAACGCAAAAACTGAACACTTTATTCTTATATTCATTTACATTTTCGAGTGGCTTAACAATAACCAATGACAATTTCTATAATAATGTGCTAACCACTCAACTGAAATCTGCGTATTCGTTGACTTCAATTTATATCTTCTTTTAATGTACATTTTTGTTATAATATAAATAATTATTTACAGCGCTTTGGCCCTGACTGTTTTAAATATTACCAAATATTTATTCTTATTGATCCCAATCGTTTGTTTTTACCCTATACTAAACATGGCTGCCAGTTTAAACTGGGCAGGACATATGGAAATAATGCCACTAGAGCGATAATAGAAAAAACTCCACCAGAAACCCTTCAAAATCAGGAAAAGATCCTCCTTTCCTCCTAGGAAGCTGGCAAACAAAAAATGACCAAAAATAGCTGTGGGTCTATCTTTTTGAGGTCAGATAGTTGGTCAGACCAGATGTCAAAACATTTATAGGTTTTTAGTTATTTCGTATTTTAAGAATTAAAACTAAAATTTCAATTTGAGAATCAGTTGGTTTAGAGTTTACAAGCGTATAAAGTTAAATGCATTTTTTTCCGGTTGTACTTACAGCCTGTATACAGAAGACGTCCTAAACCTTCCTAAATCGAAACTGGGAGTGTGCGGTTTATGAATAATAAATACATCTGGTAACACTATAAATTCATAACTTTGAGCTTCTAGTTCCATTATATGTGAGACTTTGTTCCATCCGAAGCCTACAAACTTTTCATCGTACTGCACCACGTCATTTCTAACTATGATATACGGTTCGTAGTCGACTTCCCATTTCACCTTAAAATACAAAAACTGTACCGAGCCGCTGACAAACATTGTAATTAGAGTGGGTTGTGGAATTTTCATTTGAATGGAGAGCTGTTCCAGGTCAAATCAACACACTTTGAATTAATTTTTTCCTGGCCTATTTAGATTTTGCTAAAATTTAGAGTATTCATAGTGGATGAATAATACAAAGAAGAATACAAAATTTTAAATTTTTATCTCAAGCCGTTTCAGAAATATGGTTATGTACTGTTTTCCAAAAAGGTCCAAAACACCGCGACAATACTTTATTGGAATGGTTGTAGAAGCTGGCCTGATTGAGCTAGAATGCTGGGAGATTTGTCATTTTGCAGCATTTTTAAAACTCTTTACAGTGATATATACAGCATGATGCTACGACAAACAAGTTTTTCTCAAACAAAAAAATATATATTTTGATTAAGTTTTTTTTCAAAAAGTACATAATTTAAAATTTTCATAATATTCCTACAAATGCATAGTACTGTTGTTAATAACATAAATTTTATCATGGGATGGTGATGGGTTCAACATAAAAAAAATAAATTTCACACATACAGTATTCGCGGTGTGCAAGTACTTGGAAGGGATACGTGAAACGATCGTGCGTGAATAGCGGAGAAATATTGCAACTTTCTTAAATAATTCATATTGTCAATTGAAATTGTCAAATTGACGTACATTTCATATCTACTGTCATTGAAGGAAAAAAATTATATGTTGCTCCACAATATTGATATGATATGCAATTATTATATAAAGGTAAATTTAATTAATTGTATTTTGCTTGCAGTACTGCATTTTAATAACTAATTTTATTTACTACATACAACTGTTTACGTTTTCGTCACATAACCTGAATCTTATTTTTTCTTCTTATTATTTTTTTTGGGCTATGACCTTGACAATTATCCAGCAGCCAGGACTAACGTAATTGGTCAATACAATTAAAAGTGCGAATAAAAGTGCAGAGCATAGAAATAGGTGTCGCTTTGCGCAACTTGCACGGTCCCAATAGTGAAAATGAAAGCAATAAATTCGTAATGTCGCAAGTTTACAACTTTAAGGAAAAGTCCCAAAACAGGTCGATTTTTATTTTTAAATTGTAATTTTTTGGCATATGTATCATACTACTGACGTCATCCATCTGGGCGTGATGACGTAGGTAATCGATGATTTTTTAAATGAGACTATAGGTCGTGTGTTAGCTCATTTGAAAGGTTATTCAATTATCTATTCAGTAATATAAACAATAATATAATTATTTATACACGGTGGCAAAAACTTTTTTTAATTAAAATAATTGACAAAAAAGGAAGAATGTATGTAATTTATTTAATTTAAAATATATTTTACTGTTGCCAGAAACAGATAAATAACATACATTCTTCTTTTTTGTCAATTAATTTAATTAAAAAAAACTTTTTTTGCCTCCGTGCATAAATAATTATGTTATTGTTTATATTACTGAACAGAGAATTAAATAACATTTCAAATGAGCTAACACACGACCTATAGTCTCATTTAAAAAATCATTGAATACATATCATCGATTAACGTCACTAGTATAATATATATGCCAAAAAATTACAATTTAAAAATAAAAATCGACCTGTTTCGGATTTTTTCCTTAAAGTTGCCAACTTGCGACATTACGAATTTATTCCTTCCATTTGCACCATACTGTAAGTATGAAATTTATTTTTTTTATGTTGAACCCATCACCATCCCATGATTAAATTTTTATATGTTATTAACAACAGTAAGTACTATGTATTTGTAGGAATATTATGAAAATTTTAAATTATGTACTTTTTGGAAAAAAACTAAATAAAAATATTTTTTTTTTTTGTTTCAGACAAACTTGTTTATCGTAGCATCATGTTGTATATATCACTGTAAAGAGCTTCAAAAATGCTGCAAAATGACACCTCTCCCAGCATTATTGCCCACCCAATAAAGTATTGTCGCGGTGTTTTGGACCTTTTTGGAAAACTTTACATAACCATATTTCGGAAACGGCTTGAGATAAAAATTTAAAATTTTGTATTTTTGTTTCTCTTATTAGCCACTGTGAGTATTCCAAATTATAACCAAATCTGAAGAGGGGGCGGAAATTAGGTGTGTTTTGACATGGAATGACCCTGGACGCTAGTTAGCAATTCAGCTAGCTCACAAATCATAAATGTTAGTACATGAAAGAACATTGTAAACAACAGGTTTTTATGTCTACGCTGTGCTGTGGAGGTGATTGAAATTCCAATCCGCAGTAGATATAGACTAATCTAATTAGGATTTTATCAATGGCTCTAAATATGTATACACATAGACTAGTCTATAGTTCATACCAAACCCTTCTTACAGTGCATCATAGATGATCGAATTTTCTCTAACACATTTAGTTTTAAGTGACCGAATAAAACGTGCATCCGTGATTATTATACATAGAACTTAGAAAACGATGTATTCGTTGACGGGTATTTGAATATTAAAGCGACTTATACTTATAGATATATAGTTGGTTGGCGATTACAATACTCTAAATAGATAGCCAATCAATAATGCGAATAAAGATAATTTGACAAAAAAGTCATCGATCGTGACAGTACTTTCACAATTTCAACGGGAAAATGACAATTGTAATTCTAGGCTAGTACTTTTCAATGACGTAAATATATATGTATTTTGTCATTGGTATATTCTGACATTGTATAGTGAAATTTTATTTTAAAATTATTTATTTTTTCATTAAAATATTTTAAATAAATATTAATTTTCTGGCAAATGTTTGTATCTTGATATTCATATAAATATAAGTATTCTGACAACTGCTAGATTTAACTAAAATATCATGCAATCCTACATGACGTCAAAATTAATGAAGCACTAAAAGAAGGGTTTGGTATAAACTTTAATTGCGATGTTATCGATGACTCTAATTTTTTTTATTTAGCTTAATGCCTCGACAACTTATGGCCATTGGCGTGGTACAGTGGATTTATGCAATCAGGTACCTAGTGTAATGTGTGTGTATGTTGAGTAAATGTCTTGTTACTTAGCAAAGTCGACGTCATTGTCTTTGCAAAGACACGCTAATTATATCCGAACGTCTGCGGTCCCTCCGGTGAGTACCGATCCCACAAGGATAGAAACTATGTATTTTCATTTATTAAATTTTAATAAATGAAAAATTCTCCACCCAGGTGAGATTCGAACTCACCACCTTTAGGTCCAAAGGTAGGCGCTCTTACCACTGAGCCACAGAGGGTGTCGCTCTAAATTTAGTTTGTTTAAAAAACACATAAATCTTATCAATATTATATTACCTTGTACGGTTTGGTACTGTTCCTCCAAATATTGTACATCGTTGGAGAATGACCTGGAGCCCAAATATTGGACAAAAATGGAGTAATCGATTTATCGTTTAGTCTTAGTAAAAGTTCACTTTTTTCTGATGGTATCTGATTAACATATTTCTGAATTTCAAAAGCAGGTACTATTAATGCCTGTGAACACAAAATGGGATAAACTCTTAGAGATACACCAGTAAACACATCCGCTGCCACTTATATTTAGACGCTTTCTTATGGAGCCAATACGAAAAGAACCCTATGTAATTCCACAGATTATGAACGCCAAAAGGCGTCAGCGGTACGTGACTCAAGTAGCACAAAACGCCTTTTGGCGTCAGTGGCAGCGAATGTGTTAAGTATATTAATATTCATTTTTTAATCTTATATACTTATATACTAATCAAATCAATAACAAATAGCTCTTAACAAATGTGTTGAAACTTCAAGGCGAATCGGTATACATTTCTGTTGCCAACAGTTGCTAAGGTCTGTGATAGATATGGTTTATGCAGCTGACTCCATGATTTTTTACCCGTGCGTCATCATTTAAAGTATACGAAATAAGTCGGAAATCTATTTCACGCAACAGCAAGTGACAGAAAGTGGCTACTGCTCCGATCACAGAATATATTATAAAATTTGACGTTATTAAATAAATAGAATGTAAAATGTTAGTTTTTCTTTAAAATTTTGGTGCACAATTATAGCTACATTTGAAGTAGCTTAATACATTCTTTTAATATCATTAGTGATATTAAATATTTGTTATAAATACTTCATCATCATCATTTGGCTCTACGACTCTATGTGAGTCTTGACCGCGTTTACTATTTCCCTCCATTGTTGTCGGTCCTGAGCAGCTATTTCCCATTGCTGTACTCCCATTTTGCGTAGATCACTGGCTACTGCGTCCTTCCATCTCTTTCTTGGGCGACCAACTGACCTTTTTCCATCGGTCCTTTCCCAGAATGTGGCGTTTAGAAGTCTTTCGTCACTTGATCTTAGTACGTGACCCGCCCATCGTATTGTTTGCATTAATGTAGCGTACTATGTTTTCATCTCCGTATATTGTCTGGAGTTCATCATTGTGTCTTCTTCTCCATTCTCCTGTTGTCTCTTCTCGGCAAGGCCCTTAGATAGTCCGCAGTATCTTTCTTTTAAGTTCCAGTAATTTTGTTGTTTCCCGCTGATTCAGTCCATGTTTCGCTTCCATACGTTATTGTGGGACGAATTATTGTCTTATATACTCTTATTTTTGCTGGTCTTGAGAGTATTTTTGATTTAAGTAGGGTCTTTAATGAGTAATATGCCCTGTTTCCTGCAATGATCCTGGCTGCCACGTCCTTTTCATAGTTATTTTCAGATGTTATGATCGCTCCCAGGTACTTAAATTCTTTGACGACTTCAAAATTGTATTCATTAATTGTTACGTTTTGTCTAACCCTTGGTCTTGGGTTCTTCGTAACCACCATGTACTTGGTCTTGTCCTCGTTGACCTTAAGACCAACTTCCTTGGCTCCGTTCTCGAATAGGGTGAAAACTTCTTTTGCATCTCTGGTAGGTGGATTGTGCAATTGTGTCCACGTCATCCGCAAAGGCTAATAGTATTTTTGATCCTTAGGCGGCAAATCCGTTTGTCAGTTGTGGCTTATAAATATAAATACTTGACAATAAAATATTTTCTTTTTGTTATTCCTTTAACTTTTGCGGAAACTTAAACAAAACCAATCCTTAACTGTGTGAATGAGGTTAAATTTGTATGTAAATTAATGGCAAAATATACACTTCCATAAAATTTCAAACTCCAATATAAAATTATTTGTAAAACAACTGTTTGTGTAATATAAATAACTTCCAAATGCAATAACACGACAAGAAGCAGCAAAAATCTAACAGACTGACAGTGACAAGTAAGTAAACAAACAAGAAACGTCACAAATTGTACCTAAAATCTGAAAACGTTCCGAAGCGTCTTTTTTGTACCTATCTCTTTTCGATGCAATGAGTTCATAAAAATAACATGTGTCTTTACTTAATAGCTTAAGGGTGTCTAGTCGGATAAACTTTGATATATGGAAACACTGGAACAGGGGCAGTTTTAATTGTGGAACAGGTTAAAAATTTGGAACGGTAACACCACGAAAACGGCACATTTATTTTGTCCGACAAAACAGACTTAAACTCTCCGAACAGAGATTAAACTCTCATGCAAAAATCAGACTGCTATTTATCACCTGTCATAATTCCTGTCATTTGACATATTCTACATGTTCCACTCATTAAAACGCCCATTTGGTGATAAATAGCAGTCTGATTTTTGCATGAGAGTTTAATCTCTGTTCGAAGAGTTTAAGTCTGTTCTGTCGGACAAAATGCATGTGCCGTTTTCGTGGTCTGACCGTTCCAAATTTTTAACCTGTTCCACAATTAAAACTTCCCCTGTTCCAGTGTTAACTTATATCAAAGTTTATCTGACTAGACACCCTTAAGCTATTAACAAATTTTCAGCTTGCTATTAATCAACTTTTTTTTATACGCGGGATCCAGATCTAAAAGTAAAAGAGGTCTCGACTCAAGTAGCAAAAAGTAAATGGAAATTTGCTGACCATAGTCTAAAATAGCAGGATGACCGATGAAATAAAATAATTAAACATTAGAACCATTGAAATCACCATTGAAGAGAAAGACCACAACTTAGGTGGTCAGATAACATAAAACAACATAATAGACTGAGGTGGATACAAATGGCACAAGATACAGAACTCTGGAAATGTATGGGGAAGGTTTGAACCCAAAGCTGGAAATTATTGGCTGATTAGATAGATAGAGGTCCACGTATCAACTATTTACATAGAAGAAACAAAAGCTTCAGAAAAGAAGGATAGAAATGTACAGAAATCCACACAAATAAAGAAGACATTATCACACTACAATAGATATAGAAAAGACGAAAAAGAGAAAAAAACGGAATATAACAAGACGACTCCTTATTAAGGGCATCGGCGCAAAATGCCGCCTGTCAAAATTTTCAATGTGCTTTAAATGTATTCATTTTTTTAAACCTGAGAAAACTAATACGTATTTTTAAAAATTTAAAAGTAAAATGAAAGATTACGTTATTACCGAGGGCCGAAAGTTCCTGAAAACTTCTATAGTGTTTACTTTAATAAGTTACAGGGGTTAAAAAAAAGAGAAAATTTAATGTGACTTTTAATTTCAAATATCTAGAAACGTTTTGGTTATTCTAAGGGACTTTCGGCCCTCGGTAATTATGTAATATTTTATTCTGCGTTGAAATTTTTCAAAAATATTTATTAGTTTTCTCAGCATTCGAAAAAAATGAATACATTTAAAACACATTGAACATTTTGACAGGCGACATTTTGCGGCTGTGTCCTTAACGATATTATTGGTTGCTTTATTCGATCAGATGAGAAAAATGTGGGTACCTATTGAAAATTAAAAAACTATAGGTTATCACAAATTATCTTTGATTTCGTTCTTAGTTTACTTACCTTTTTCTTTAACGGACTGTTGACTGTAATATGTTTAATTAAAGATTCATACAAATCTTTAGATGGGAGGAAATCTATATCGGCTAAAAATACAAATGGACTTTGTACGTTAGCTAAGCCGATGTTTCTTAATATATTAATGGGATACAAATCCTGGAATAAGCAAATAACAATAAACGAGTAAGGCAAAAATAATTTTACAGTATTACCCCATCTTTGAATACAGCATGATAAGCAACGTTCCATCTATCTTTCAGTACATCAGAATTTGTTATGAAGTTGATGCTTTTCATTAATTCCGAATCAGATACGTATAACGTTAAGCTCATGGGGCCTGAAAGACAAATTAATTATTATATAATTCAAAAATGAAAATAATCGGTTTCGTTTTGATTCAATCCGACTCTCTTGCCATCCTCTGACACCGCGTCTACCCTTTTTCAAAGAGGCTTTGCAAGAAGGCTGATTTAAATCAAAACGAAACGAGAAGATGGTGTAAATATTAAAATATTTACACCGGAGTATGGTTAGACTCACCTCTAACGGGGAACGATGAAATGAGTGAAATGAATGTCGACAACCAAACAAGTAATCTGTTAACCTAGGTACTCAGTACGAAACAGGCGACGCTAGGAAAATAATCCAACAATGCATCGCAGATTACCCATATGGAAAGCTGTCATTTTGTACTCTAATAAATACAGAGTATGGTATAAAACAAAAATATGGGTAATCTGCGATGCATTGTTGCAATATTTTCCTAGCGTCGTCTGTTTCGTACTGAGTACCTAGGTTAACAGATTACTTGATTCGTTGTCGACATTAATTTCACTCATTTTATTATATAATTAATAAACCAATATAACGGAGTATCGAGGGACCGGGCAGAATTCTTGAATGTATAGACACAATTTAGTCTAACGTTTAAACCGACTAGATGTTGCAAAAAAGTGGTGTATCTTTTGTACTCCAATTTTGACAAACCGTATATTGATGTCCTAGAGGAATTATATAGCTAATTTTAACCCTAGAACCACAAGGTGGCATCACCGGTGACTCCATCGCACAATTCTTTTGACATGAGCGTGATTCTGATGATCCCGTATGTTATCCTCCCATCTACCTCCACTATTTCACGTGATTTGTAACTGGTGATGTATGTTTTTATGGAAGGTCACACTTAGCCGTATTCGCAGCACAATTCTGATTGTTGACCCCACCTGAGGCTAGAAAAGCCTGACATATTTGTATTTACTGGGCAAAAAATATGTGTGCAGAACATCAATTTAGTGTTTGTAGAGATTGTAAATAATATAAACATAAACTATTCAACTCCTAACTTGGTTTTTAATTATACATTTGCCATACTATAAAGTACATGTCAAATATAAGTGCTGTTAGATTTTGACTCACTCTATACATTAGTTTTGCTTATTGTTATGTAACAATACATTTCCTAATTATTAGCAATCGAATCGTTTAGTAAATTATTTGTTAAATAAGTTTGAAAAATATTGGAATGTCATTTATTTTGAAAAATATTTTCGGGTCGCCGGTGATGCCACATTGTGAAAATCGTGCCACTAATTTCACCTTGTGGTTCTAGGGATAAGACCATGTGTCCTCTCTGTAACTTTTGTAAACTTTGACTTATTGATCCCAAACTTTGATTCCTTCTTCCTTCCAAGGAAAAAATCTAAAGTGTTCTTCCGTTCTACCCTGAAGGTGTCTTTCATCTAAAAAATAATCTGAAACGGTTCTTCCTTGGACAAGAGTTTGTATGTAGAGGTCCCGTCATTTGGGAAGGCACTAATTTGCGTATTATTGCACTGTATAGAAGTCAAAATTTGAAGTTTCTTCCCAAGCTACGCCTTAGCATTAAATAATTTCAATATTCAGTAGTAAAAGCCAATGTCAGTAACCAGTCACCAACTTTAAAACGGTTCTTTTTTAGATGCGCCATAATATTCAAATTAGTGCCTTCCCAATGACGAGACCTCTACCAAGTTGCAAGGCAGTATGTATAATCTTCGGGCTCAGCTGTAGATCTATCGCCTTTAGTGAAACACCAAATCCAAGTAGATAATTTATTTATGCAAAACTGACACTAGGTTTCCCCGGGAGACGATGCTTTACTGATACGCTTCGTATGAAGTTTAAACTGAGACTACTTCTACATGTTGAATGTATGAGGTGACGCGAAGGAATATATTTAAAGGCACATGTTGCCTCGTTGAGTTGACTCTAGTGAATGATTCTAATGTATGCTCTTTCTTAGCTGCAGGATTTCTGCTGCACACGACTTTCAAACAAAGGTTTTTATTTAGTCAGCAAACTTTATGTGACATTATTGCCAAAAATATTGTTTATGATTTGCAATAATTATAGTTATTAAGGTGCCAAGGGTGTTATAAGGATAATAACGCTTGAGGTCAATGGTGTATATACCGAAGGCCTTTGGCCCGAGGGATATACGTTGACCGAAAGCGTTATTATCTATAATAGTGCCTTCAACGTTTAATGTCCGACTAAATTATTCTTTATATGCAAACAATTAGAATGAATTTTGAATTAATTAGTTTTCAAATAAGTACATTCACCAGCAATAGTCGTAACGTAATTGTGGTAACCATAGTTTTACTTAGGTTGCTATTTGTCAACTTGACAGTATTTAACTAGTTATTTAAATTTAATGCCCTAGGGCGTTATTTTTCAAAATAACGCGCTAGGGCATTATATCATACTTAATTGACTTCGAAATGATGTCATTATTTGTCAAATAATATACCAGTTGGACATTAAACTAATTAAATAGCCCGCACATGTAATTATACAAAAACAAATTGGTTCATGTGATATACGGTGTGTTAAATATATACTATGTAATATCGGATATGAATGATGAATATTTGAGATTAAACACAGTATTTACCGCACGTACACACAAATGACGACATTATTATGAAAAAAAAAAACTTGTTGAGTACTTAATAAATATTTCTATAATATAAAACGTGTTTTTATGTTAAAATAATATAACAATTTAACCCAAATCACTTCGACAAAATATTTCTTTATGAGATACTGGGTGTTTTATTTAAATATCTAAAGCTAATTTTGTACGATAATTTAATACTACTTAACAATTAATTATGACATTTTGCAGTGCAAGAAATTTAAAATACATGAGATTGTAGCACAAATACTGGTGCAAGGAAGAGTTATCTTTTCTAAATTCTACGCCACTGACACAACTGTCATTTTAGTTCCAATTTTTTAATTTTTCCACACTTTCTAGGTAAATAATACATTGTCATCTTAACAATATGGTAATTATTCTTTGAGATATTTAAAGTTAAACATAAAACTACACAATTATTTATCTGTAATAAGAAGTAGGTATTCACTTCGGATTTGTGCAATATTTATTTACTATTTTAACTTTAACCTTCCGTGACTAGTTAGAGTTTTTACGATTATATCCAAATCGTTCGTTATAAATCTTCGCCGCCATCAGTAGCTGCCTGATTTAGATGCCTGTTTTTAGTGTTGAAGTTTGAATCTTCAGTGTCAACTAATTATGCAATTATCGGCAAATTTTGTCTCAGAGACCCATGTTAGACCCATGATCTACTCGATGAAAAAAATATTTAGATTAACGAAAGACCATGCAAACAAGTACTGATAATTTAGTAACCCAATTGCCAGGAGTAAAAGTGAACCTAGGTACAAGAAAACAGCAATGGAAATATTGAGGTTGTTGTTGACAAATCAGATGTTATGTGATTGTTTTATTTTCTTTGGTACTTTGCTAATGTTAAAGAGGTTTAATAATTTAAAAATAGGTATCATTTATGTTTAATTTTACTCCTTCAGGGAGTAAACACAAACCTACGCTTGAACGTGTGTCAATGGAAACATTTTTTTTATGTCGGTCTCTGAGACCCGATGTTAGCTTTAATGTTCAGAAAACCTATGTTTGTTGCAGAAGGTTAAGAGGCAACATCAGCGCGTGAAAAACACGTTCTAAGATTGCAGCTTTAACTTTGAATGTGTTGTCGAGATATTTGGCACACATAATCGTAATATAGTAAAAAATGGCAGTACAGAGCCCAATTTGAGAAATATGTTAGTATGTGGAATTACTCTATAATTAAATAAAATATTTAAAAACGAGTCTGTACCGCCATTAAGAAGAACAAAAAAATACACTTACTTTAAATAAACTGTTTTATCCCATACCTAGATTTTGTGTCACATTGGAATTACTAAAAATCGATTTATCTATAACAAGAAATCGAACTTGACAGACTTGGCAACATTTAGCGCACCTATGAGCATAATAATTATTGTTATCACAATATTGTGCCTTCGATTTTGATAGTGTAGTGTCACTGTCACTGTCGTACTGCCGACGCACTGTTGAAAGTTCGCAGAACTTAAAAAAAATTCATGACGCGCTGATGTATTCTCTTAAATTCTTTATTTTGCTATTTTGTCAAAGTCGGCAGTGAACGGCATAAGTTTCCGAAACATACTAAATGCAACTTGATACTGCGTCAATGACAAGCAATGGGATTTTGCAAAACGGCAGAGCAATAATACTGTATTCTTAAATGCAATATAAAATTATGAATATAAAGAATAATTTATATGTGTATAAGGCAATAAAATGAACTTACCCTGCCATGCTTTGACTAAATCTTCAATAGTTTGTAACCTATCATATGATAATTGAGCAACAAACGTAATATCGTTTTCCACTACAATATGCTTATACTCCCTAAAATACAAGATCGTTCTCCAATGCTTATTCGCTAGACTTTGAAAATCTGAACAAACATCGTCAGAGTCATTCAAAGGAATTGGTAATGGCACATTATTACATAACTGCAATTTTTTTCTTAACAAATTTCCGTTATATTCTTGGAATCCAGTAGCTAAACTTCTAAAGTATTCCCCGTCTTTATTTTCAACATTGTACTTTTTCGGTGAGTTCCAGTGAACAATCTTAAAAGATAAAAAATTAGTTTATTTGTACTTAATCTTCCAAGTAATACTTACTTTCACTTTATGATTTTTGTAACAGCTCTCACTTAACGTTTTATCACTTAGTTGAGTATTCCATACACAAGGCACTTCAAAAATAATTTCTGGGTGCTCCTTACAGATAGCATTTATAATATCTTGATCTGCTAATCGAGTTGATCCATAAATTCGAGCATCCCTTTTAGCAAGGTCCGACCACAACTTGGGCCAGTTAAGCTTCTTTAAAAGCAGAAGGTTATACAGAATCACGCCCGAGTTAAAACTAAAATACAAACGATTACAGAGTATTCGTTGTAAAGTATACTGAACCATTTACCCTCTGCCAATAGCTGGCCATGTATTGATTCCTAAGTAATAGTCACTTTGGTTTTCAACCATTCCTATTGCCTGAAATAAAATACAATGGATATAGTCTGTACGTTGAATATTGCACAAGTAAGTATAAGATTGCACAAACCCACCCATAAGGCAGGTGATAATGGATGCCATTAAAGCACTGAAGAATAATAAAACCCCACGGATTGAGAACCCAGCTGAAATTCTCAAAATTGGAGGATTCACACTGATAGATAGATTAAATACACTAATAACGTGTGGAACACAGAAGAAATTCCAGGAGACTGGGAAAAATCAATTATATGCCCAAACCACAAGAAGTGAGGCAAGCTCAGCTACAAAAACTATAGAGGCATATCCTTACTCTTTGTGAGTTTTAAGGTGTTTACGTGGATCATAAACCAGAGATTAAGTCACTTCACAGAACAAATCATACGAGAATGCCAGGCCGGATTCAGACCAGGACGGTCTACTATTGACCAGCTATTCAATGTAAAACAAATAGCTAAAAACTAGGAGCACTTTTTCTTCTTCTTCTTCTTTCTCGAAACTTTTTATGCCCCTTAGGGGCGTCGCAGGTTTTATTCATCCTCTATCCAGCTCTTCCATTTCTTGCGGTCCTTTGCTAACTCTTTCATTTGTTGATGTGTTTTTCCTTTTTCCTGTCCAATTTCTATAATCTGGTCGATCCATATTTTCCTTGGCTTCCCTTACCGTCTTTTACCCTATCTTTTTGATTCCATCACCTGCTTTGGTAGTCTTCCTTGGTCAAGTCTGTTAATGTGTCCATACCATTTTAATTTTCTTTTTTGGATCTTTGTTATTATCCTGTTGCAGTATTTCTCTAATATCCTCATTTCTTATTCGGTCCAATTTCGTTTTTCCTGCTATTTTTCCCAACTGCTTCATCTCCGCTGCGTTTATTGTAGTGTATATTTTTACATTGTTTACCCATGTCTCACTTGCATATATTAAAGTTGGTACAGATATTGCATTGTATACCTTCAGTTTTATTTCTTTATCTATTTCTTCCTTTCCAAATATTGTTTTATTTAGTGGATAGTAGATCTTATTTGCTTTTTTCGCCCTGTATGAAATTTCTTGGTCTAGTTTTCCATCCTCTGATATTATTATTCCCAGGTATTCAAACGTCGAGGCTGTTTCTTATATCTCGTTTTTGCATCTAAATATCGTTTGGTTTATTTCTTCCCTTTTCTTTTGTGTTACTATAATAGTCTTCGTTTTCTTTACATTTACCTCCATTTTCAGATTTTCTATTTCTTCCACCAAGATATCGATTAATTTTGCATTTTCCTTTTATCGTCTGCTATTATTATTAGGTCATCTGCATACAGCAATCCCTCCATTCTCACTGGTACTAAATTCCTATACCCTATTGTTGACTGTAATTGCATTGACCTTCTTTTAGCGCTCTTCATTACTCTATCCATTACTAATATGAATAAATTTTATGTTTGGATCGAAAGATATCCATAGGGAAATAAAGTTTAAAATATGTATACAGCGTGTCTACTTGAGTTGGAAACATATGGGAAACTTTTTTATTATTAATTTTACGAAAAAAAGTTATTCTTTATAAAAAGTTCTGCATGCCCCAAAACCTAAGATTCAATTATCAGATATCAAATTTTCTCAATATTATACAAGGTATGTCAAAAAATATGAATTTCGGCTAAGGGTAAAGTACCTTTATTTCTCTCAATATCGAAAATTCTTATTATGAAAAGTTGTTTGGAAATAAAAACCAAGCTCAAATATGTAATTACATGCTTCTAATTGGAAAAAAATATTTTCCAAATTTTTCTCAAATTTATTGATACTAACTTCGTTTTTATTCATTACACATACGATGACTCTTTTATTATTAATTTTACGAAAAAAAGGTATTCTTTATAAAAATCTCTGTATGTCCTAAGACCGAAGATTCAACCAACAGATATTACATTTTATTAATTTTATACGAGTTATGTCAAAAAATATGAATTTCACTCAAGAGTAAAGTACCTTTATTTTTCACAATATTGAAAACGGTTATTAAAAAAGTTGTTTAGAATTAAAAACTATGTGTCAATATGCAATTACATCCTTCTAATTGAAATACTGTGAAATATAAAGGTGCTATAATATTGGGCGAATTTCATATTTTTTGACACACCTCGTATAAAATTAATAAAAGTTGATATATCATGGTTGTGTCTTAGATTTTAGACCATGCAAAGTTTTTTATGAAGAATAACTTTTTTCGTAAAATGAATAATAAACGAGTTATGATATTTGTAATAATTAAAAACGATGTTGGGTATCCATAAATTTGAGAAAAATATTTTTTTTTCAATAAGAAGCATGTAATTGCATATTTCATCTTAGTTTTTAATTCCAAACAACTTTTTATCATAAGAATTTTCGATATTTACAGAAATAAAGGTACTTTACCCTTAGCCGAACTTCATATTTTTTGACATACCTCGTATAATATTGAGAAAATTTGATATCTGATAATTGAATCTCAGGTTTTGGGGCATGCAGAACTTTTTATAAAGAATAACTTTTTTTCATGAAATTAATAATAAAAAAGTTTCCCATATGTTTCCAACTCAAGTAGACACGCTATAAAATACGATAACTCGCCACATACGGTGTAGAAACATGGATCATGACTAAAAATACAATAAACCTTACTAATACTTTTGAAAGAAAGATATTAAGGAGGACATTGGGACCATTTGCGACAATGGTATATGGATAATTAGGTTAAACCATGAGTTATATCAGTATTACAAAGAACCCTCTATAGCAAATTATGCAAAATTGCAAAGATTGAGTTGGGCAGGTCACCTTATAAGAATGGATAACGACAGAGCACATAGTAAAACTCTTAGCGGAACTATGGTGGGACGTCGGCCAGTAGGAAGACCAAAGATGAGGTGGATAGACGAAGTGAGAATTGATGCTAAAGAGATATTAAGGGTGGACTACTGGAGGAGAGCAGTCAGGGACAGTAGAGATACTTGAAGGCAGATGCTGGGGGACGCCAGGGCCTTACTTGGTCTGTAACGCCATAGTAGAGAGAGAGAAGTATAAGATTATTCACAAATTATTTTTTAAATTTACATCTATTTTTCTACTCACAGTCTTTGGAAATATATTACCATGATTTATTCCATTCCGGAAAGGGTAGATATCCTTTCGTTGTATTTTATGAACAATATAAACATGCCAATATCACAGATCAACAATTTAATAAACGATATCGAGAAAACCACGACAGTAGAAAGGATGTTTTGAAGTTAATGAGAAAATGTCATAAATAGAAGCTGGGAATGTAGGTAATACAAAACGAGAAACTGAAGGTTCTGTAGTTAATGAACCTATTGAAGTTTCAGTATTAGGACACCTAGATTCCATGTTAAGTATGAGGCAAGTAGCAGCTGTATCTGGAATTAACCGAATTCGTGGCCAAGCTATTTTGAAGAAGAAAAAATTCCATCCGTATAAAACACACTTACTGCAGAAACTTGATAAGGATGATTATGACCACCGTTTTGTGAAGTAATCAGTGAATGAGAAGTAACCGATCCACAGTTTCGCTGTAATATTTTTTTCTTCAATGAATGAAATTTTTTCATACATGGAACTGTACATCGTCTCATAATTTGTTTTTAATCACTGTTCACTATGGTTAAAAAAAATAAATCACAGTGAAAACGGCAAGCCAAGAAATAAACAATAGCCCTACAGTTAACACCTTAGTAATAACAACACCACAAACATTTGGATCTTTAGTTTATATTCCATTCTTAACACCGAAACTTCTCAAATTATTTACAAGATTCGAAAACATAAAAATTGCTACTACAAATGTTAAAACCCTAGGACATTTATACACCCAAATTACTTGGTCTAACGACCAAGAAAAGTTCAAAATTTGTGTATCAAATACCTTGCTCAGGCTGTGATAAGGTTTAATTAGAGAAACTTCTCGTACACTACACAGCAGATGCATTTCTGACAAAAGTGATATAAAAACAAACAAATCAAATGCTTGTGCATTGGCCGACCACTCAATTACGCAAAATCGTTCAATTAATTTTTCACAAGCGTCAATAATAAAAAATGGAAAAAGGGTGAAAAATGAACAAAAGAGTTTAGTTCCAATATACCAATAGGATATTACATGTTTGTAAACCATGTACTATTGGTACCGATTCATATACAGAGAATTTAAGGAATTGTGTACGCCATTTATTTGGTTTAAAAAATATAGAGGGTGTAACAAAAAGGAAGGCCATAAATTAAATCACATCTTCTGGGACCAAAAGTAGTTCCATTGAACCTAACTTACCTTAGTACAAATGTGAACATAAACAAATTACAGCTCATTGAAGTTACAAAATGAAAATCGATGTTTTCCAATAAACATATCAAATTATGTTAGATATTTTTTATTAAAAATGGATGTTGCATTGTTATGGCAGAAACATCTTGAAATTTGTGCACCCCATAAAAATGTTATAAGGGGTTTTGTTCCTTAAACCCCCCAAATATTTGTGTAAGTTCCAATTAAATTATTATTGTGGTACAATTAGTGAAACACAATATTTTTAAAACTTTTTTTGTCTCTTAGTATTTTTTAGATAAGCCAGTTATTATCGAGATATTTTAAAAATTTGTAAGATATACCACATATTTTTCAATGGTTAAGTAAGATTATAGAGACTTGGTATTTATAATATTATGAAAATAATATATAATATTCTATTATTATTCTTGTTACATATTTCTAATATGAAAATAACGTTGTATAATCTTACTTAGGTAACCATTTAAAAATTAATATGTGGAGGAATTTACAAATGTTCAAAATATCTCTATAAAAATGGCTTATCGAAAAAGTACTATGAAACAAAAAGTTTTAAAAACACTGTGTTCAACTGATGGTATCACAATAATAATTTAATTGGAACGTACACAAATATTTGGAAGGGGAGGGGGGTTAAAGGGAACAAAATATCCATAAAATTTTTATGGGATGAACAAATTTCACTGTTATTTTTTTTTAAGATGTTCCTGCCACGAGAATGCCACATGTCCATTTCAATAAAAAATATATGTAATAGTTTTTTTTATCGAAAAAATATGTAATAGTTAATTATAGAAAAAGATCGAATTTAATGTTGTAGCTTCAAAGGACTGTAACTTTTTTTATGTGCATATTGGTACTAAGGTAAGTTAGGTTCAATCGAACTAGTTTTGGTGCCAGAATATGTGGTTTAATTTATGACCTGCCTTTTTGTTACACCCTGTAAATACACAGTCACCCCTGAACTTTCGTCTAGTTGAAACGGCTGGAAGAATCGCACAAAAATATAGGAATGTACTAAGAAACACAAAGATATAGACTGTGCAAAAAATTTGAAACATATACTATATGTGCGATGGTCATTTTCCTCTGGCAGCCTTATGCATTACAGTTATTTTTGGCAGTGTACACTACGTGAATTTAAATGTATGTATTGTTTAATTTAAATACAGATTATATTATAGTTGAATGATATAACTCACTTGTTTCTTGTTGAACTTCCTAAACATATTCCAAAGTTCATAGATGTCACTAACAACAGTCATATCAGTATCCAAGATTAGAATTCTGTCAGTAACCGTTAGGGGGATGATTTTTGGAAATAATAGTTTCAACAATCCATGTATTCCTGAATAGTGGCTATTTGGTATCCATCTAATTTCAGAGGTATAATTACTCATATCATAAAATGTTGTGTTCACTAAAATAAATAAATGATACCCAAATGTTGACAACCTTCGGCTTATTTATAAATAAATATATGGGGTCGACCAACAGTCCATCTCAATATTTGGTAGTAGTTATTAGATTTTAGGAAAATGACGAAAGAGGTCGATTTTTGTTCTAGGGGTACACATTTTTACGATACATACATTTGTCATTTGTCAACCCCCTTCCTTCCACTTCCCAACCCCTTATTTTTAAATATGGAATATACCATGTGCAGCACATCATTAGAAAGGCATTTAGATGGAGTATTCAGACATAACGACCGTCCAAGATTTTTTTTTCGATATTTTCACCGTCTTGGCAAATAAACTGGTAATTCATTTTAAGTACAACACCTCTTAAAAAGGAAACGTAATGCCTATGGTTTGCTAATATGTCATTTTTTCTGTCACATTAAGGGCCGGTTGTTCGAACGCTAATCAACAATGATAACTATCAAATATTTAATTACTGTCACCAAAACTGTCAATATCAACTTTTATTGGGTTGCTGAAAACATAATTGATTATAATTATGAGATTAGTTAATCAATTAACATAACAATTATTAACATAATTGATTAAGTAATTTCATAATTGTAATCAATTATGTTTTCAGCAACCCAAAAAAAGTTGACATTGACCGTTGGTGACAGTAATTAAATATTTGATAATGATCATTGTTGATTAGCGTTCGAACAACCGGCCCTAAAAGTAAATGTTACGTGACAGGAAAAATTACATGTTAGCAAGCCATAGACGTTACGTTACTTTTTTAATAGGTGTTGTACTTTAAATGAATTAAGATTGTTTCTGCAAAGACGGTACAAATATCGGAAATTATCGTGAACGATCGTTATGTCTGAATACTCCATCTCAATGATTTTCTAATGATGTATCTGTCAAAAATCAACCTGTTTCGTCATTTCCTTAAAATCTAATAACTACTGCAAAATATCGAGGAGGACTGTTTTCTTTGGCCCACCTTGTATAAATGTAAATATACACATTCGAAAAGTTTAGGGATATTTTTAAAAAGAGGCGGAATTTCTTCTTTCATTTTTTTGAATAAATATTAATTGAAAAAATTTAAGTAAAATCCTTTATAAAAGGTTGGTACATAATTTATTAAAATTCACTAAAATGGGCTACATCACATATGCAGAACTAGTTTTCGATCTGATTACAGATCATCATCAGCGCTGAACAGTTGCTAACATGCTAAGCCACCAAAATTGAGTTAGCATCCTGTTCAGCACTAATGATTATCTGTAATTAGATCGAAAACTAGTTCTGCATATGTGATCCAGCCCGTTTTAGGGAACTTTAATAAATTATATACCTTTTATAAAGGATTTTACTTAAATTTTTTGTGATATATAGTATACAGCCAGCTACAGGAAAACCTTTCTCCTTGTGGATTTTTGAATATTAATTGATTTGTAATGTTTAGTCGTATTTAATATACAACAACATTTGTTGAAATGTCAAAAATAACGAGAATGCCTTTCAGAAATGTCAAAAGTATCGAGAAGTACCATTAAAAAAATAGGCCATCACAAAATATGGTCGTAATAAGAAAAAAAAACAAAATTAATACAGAGTACGCGTCCACCCTGGTTTATTAAGGCTCTACATCTATCGTTCCTAGACAAAATGAGATTGTCGGTACCCTGTTGAGGTAAGTTTGGCCATTCTTCTATGAGACGTTCTCGGAAACGAAACGGCGTGTATATGTTATCCCTATGTGGAGTAATTCTGCGTTAAAGCATGTCCCAGGTCGGGAGATTGTGCTGGCCATGGCAACACATCAATAGCTTCGTTGGCAAGCCAGTATGTCACTGGGCGAACGACATGTGAACGAGCATTATCATGCATGAGGAGGAAGTTTTGACCAACCGCATCAGCAACTGGATGAACGACAGGTTGTAGAATAATGTCGAGGTACTGCTGAGCTGTAAAGAAGCGGTTTGGAAAAACGAGGTCCGTTCTACTACCGACTATTATTCTGCTCCATACCATCACTGCACCACATCTGCAAGTGTAAATGTCCTGAACATGTTTTAAGCGTTCTAAATTTCCTCCACATTCTTATTCGACGAGAATCAGGATGAAATAAATGTCTAGATTCGTCGGAGAATAAAAGTGTAGCCCAATCATTTGCATCCTAGCTTTGACATTCTTGACACCACTCTAATCTTATAACGCGATTGCCTCTGGAGATACGTGGGCATGTCAATGGACTTCGATTGTAGAGATTGACTTCATGGAGACGATTTCCTACAGTATCATAGCTTATGGTTACCTGATGTGCCCTCTACAAGTCACTAACCAATTCAGGTGCCGTAATTGTTGGTTGTCCTCTAGCGGTTAACACTAAAAATCGGTCTTGAGCTGGAGTTGTAGCGCGCTCACGTCCTAGATGACGTTAGGCTGCACTTCCAGTGTCACAAAATGCCGCCACAATTGACTTGTAACACTTTGGGAGGCTCCCATGCGCCCATGCGCTCAACTACATTAGTTTGCGCATTCCACATTGAAAAGGGCTACAGCCCTATTTATCTCACCCACAGTAAATGACGAACTTAACAGCATGAACAAAATCAAAAGAATATTTAGTGCAGTGTGAAACCTATAGTTTGGTCCTATCCTCTAAACAGCTTTGTAATATAGTGATTACGAATATTCTGTACAAATTCAATTGAAATTAAATTATGAACATTAATATCACAAGAGAGTGAGAATGAATTGACAATAATGCGACAATTTTTCGAAAACTTAAATTGGAGAAAGAAAATTGGAGCATTATTTTCTTATTTATTATGACTATCATGTGATATTCGACATATTATTTTTTAATACTTACATATAAAATTCAAGTCTTTGTATAAAAACATTGAGTGACATTGATCCCAATTAATGTGACACACATTTTTCAACTTGTCAAATTGAGCAGCACAGTTTAGCAAATATTTAGACGAAGATATTAATAATACATTAATTAAAATTATTTGTAAAATACAGGCAGTATTATTCATGAAATAATCTCACCGAAGTAAACTCGAGCGCTTAAAATTGCTGATTTGTGTTCTCCTCGTGACAATTTGACATTAGATGCAGAACTAAAGGTTTATTATGGATATTTTCTTAAATGTGACAGTTGTCAAAACTAGGAAACTGGTGGCTATTAAACAGAAACAATCTACTTAAAATTATTTCCACTGTAATAATGTACAGGAGAATATTCCCGCTGAAATAATAATCTGATTGGACAGAATTCAACACGTGATGAAAAATCTTACTACACGATTGAAAGTTAAAATCATTAAAAAATAATCACGAGAAATTATTTTTATTAATTTTATTATGTCGATGGTGTAAAGACCAAAGGGCGTAACCCTCAATTTATGAATTTTACAGGAGGCTTAAAAAACTGAATTACTTGAACTATGTAGCTAGTTTCAATATTCTTTTACTAGTTACATGTAGCACTTCATCTCCTGAATTAAATAAATACCACAAAAATTTATATTATTACTTACAAATACAAGAAAAAATAATTTTATATCATATTTTTTGGGTTACGCCTTTTGGCTGGCTTGTTTAAATATTTTGGTACGACTATTGATGAGGGTTACGCTGTAAATGTCAGAATCCCCTTTATGTTGGTTGGTATTACTTATTACTGTAATGTGATATTTGTTGTGTAAAATGATCTGATAGGTATACAATAATAAATAATAGTAATCCTAAATAATGCTATATTACATGTATTAATATTAACCAATTAATTATTAAATATTAAAAACAAAATACGGAGTGGGCCAAAGAAAACAGTCCACCTCGATATTTGGCAGTATTTATTAGATTTTAAGGAAATGAAGAAATAGGTCTATTTTTGATCTAAGGGGGACACATTTTTACGGTACAGACATCTGTCATTTGTTAACCCCCTCCCTTCCATTTCCCGCACCCCTTATTTTTAAATAGGGAATAGGGTTCGTGTGCTACCTCATTTGAAAGGTTATTCAAGTCTCTATTCAGTAATATTAACATTGACATAATTATTTATACAGGGTGTCCAAGAAAAATTATTTTGGATTAAATTAATTGACACAAAAAGAAGAATGTATGCAATTTATTTAACTCAAAATACATTCTACTACTGACAGAAAACAGAGAAAAAACTTTATTTGGCAAATAAATATTGTTTTTCGCTTAAATTCAATATTCAACCTACCAAGAGGCATTGTTGGCAGCTTGAACATTGAAATTAAGCGAAAAGCGATGTTTATTTATCAAAAAACATTTTTTCTGTTTTGTGACAGCAGTAGAATGTATTTTGAATTAAATAAATTACATACATTTTTCTTTTTGTGCCAATTAATTTAATTAAAAATAATTTTTCTTGGACATTATAACTTTGATAAATAATTAGGTATGTCAATGTTAATATTACTGAATAGAGAATTGAATACCCTTTCAAATGAGGTAGCACACGGACCCTATTCCCTATTTAAAAATAGGGGGTGGGGGAAATGCAAGGGAGGGGTTGACAAATGACATATGTATGTACCGTAAAAATGTGTCCCCCTTAGATCAAAAATCGACCTGCTTCGTAATTTCCTTAAAATCTAATAAATACACCCAAATATCGAGGTGGACTATTTTCTTTGATCCACTCTGTATACAAAAATTAGTCTTTCTGATCAGTTTCAGCAAGTTCATCTGGCTCCGAAGTGTCTGATCTCATTTTGATATATTCTTCCTGGTACCGATTTGAAATAACATTATTTTTAATTAAATTCTTTATATTCTCGTATTTTTTAGATTATTATTATTCCGGTTATTTATACGTTCTTCGCCTTCCGGTTCCCAGTTTTTTTTAGATGCCAATTTTAATTCTTCGTTGTATAGCGGTGCCAGTGAAGGTGAAGTGATGGTTGATCGCCTTGTCTTGTGCCCTTTCACACAAATTTGTATTTCTTCACGTTCCGGATCTAATGATGCTTTTGCTATAACCGTGGAAGAATTTTGATCAGGTGATGCCAAGGAAAAGTTAGGCTTACGCCAATTATCCGGTACGTGATATTAGCTGTTCTGGGTTACGCCGTGAGAGTTACGCCAAATGTTGGGATGAAATTGTGAAACCGCCAAATGTACATAATGACATTATTCTGATATTCTATAGGTTTATAGTAATAGGTGGGGTACGACCTTTGTCCGGAAGGTGTATTTCTGGTCGGTCTTTCAGAAAAACCAAAAATCTCAATTTCAAATTTTTGAGGGTTACGCCCTTTGGCCTTTACACGATGTTATAAAAATATCCCTAGACTTTTCCGATGTGTGTATTTACATATAATAAAAATTACCTTGTGACACATCCCAACTTTCAAACAATTTTCTCAATATCTTTTCGGAAATCTTGTTTGATAGAATATGAAAATGTAGTGGATTGACTCTGTTAAGGAATATAGATTTAAGTAGAACATGAAACATTAAATTGGAATTATATCCAGAACACACCACCCCGATGTGTATGGTCTCACAGGGATCATCTGTTAAGATTGTTTCTTTGGTTGCTTTGGTATCTTCTACTGGGTGGACACCAGAGTTTAGCTGCTCTTTTCTAATGGAGAACCTGGTTTCTTGTGCTAAAATTGAACAGAAGTCCTATTTGAGTACTTCTTGGATATATTATTTGACTTATATTGATATAATTAAGGTAAGGGCACAAGTTACTTAAGAATGTACATAGGATACACATTTTAACTTTTAAAATAAACAAGCTGAAAATGCGAGCATTATCATAACGAAAACTTTGTTTATTTACGTCTTTAAATTCATTAAATGGAAAATTGCTGAAAAGTTGTTTAAAATTAAAAACTATGTTTTAATGTGCAATTATAGGTACTCTTCCAATTGAAATATTGTGAACTACAAAGGTACTTTACTCTTGACCGAAATTCGTAAAATTTGATATATGGTTGCATCTTAGGTTTTAGATCATGATACAATAATAAAAGAATTCCTGAGAAAACTAATAAGTATTTTTGAAAAATTTAAACGCAGAATGAAAGATTGGGTTATTACTGGGTGCCGAAAGTCCCTGAAAACTTCTATAATGTTTATTTTAATAAGTTACAGGGGTGACAAAAAAGAGAAAATTTAGTGTGACTTTTAATTTCAAATATCTCATTCAAAAGAAACTTTTTAGTTATTCTAAGGGACTTTCGGCCCTCAGTAATAATGCAATCTTTTATTCTGCGTTTAAATTGTTCAAAAAGACTTATTAGTTTTCTCAGCATTCGAAAAAATGAATACATTTAAAACACATTGAATATTTTGACAGGTGACATTTTGCGCCTATGCCTTTAAAGTATCTGTAATTTGAGAAAAAAATATATTAGAATATAATTTATTATACAGTTTATTATACATGAATATAACTTTTCATAACAATTTTCAATATTGTTGTGAAAAATAGGTCGATTTCAGAATATAATTCAGGCATTTTTGAAACCTATCAGGTATTGTAAAGGAAGATGCCAGGAATAACTTCTACTAAAATGTAACCAAAAACTTTGGGAGCTTTTTTATTTATGACGTTTTTCATTTCTTAAATTTGCAATTTTTAAAGATTTTTAATTTTGTAGCTTAGGGGCCGGTTGTTCGAACGCTTATCAACAATGATCATTATCAAATATTTAATTACTGTCACCAAAACTGTCAATGTCAACTTTGTTTGGGTTGCTGAAAACATAATTAATTACAATTATGAGATTTATTATTAATTATGTTAATAATTATTGTTATATTAATTGATTATAGTCTCAGAATTGTAATTAATTATGTTTTTAACAACCCAAACAAAGTTTACATTGACAGTAATTAATTATTTGATAATGATCATTGTTGATTAGCGTTCGAACAACCGGCCCTAAGATTTTCATTTTAGAGAAAAACTTTTAAATAGAAAGTTGTAGTAAATTTAAAAAAATAATGTGTGTGTACTTTGTACGCACGTAAGAAGTTATACTTCTATTATATGATTATATGATTATAAACGAAATTAATATACTTTCTATTTATATTTTATTTAAATATTAAATTAATTTATACTTACTACTTCTCAAACATTTTTATTAAAACAGTGCCAAAAATTAAAATAATAAAAAAATAAAACACACACAAGTACATTAAAAATGCCACAAATGATTTCTGAACATTAATTGTCGGAAAATTTCTTAACTAAATACGTATTTTCTGAAAATAAAATTATATAATAAATATACTTACAATCATAAAATGTATAAAAAAAATAAAAAAATAAAAGTTTCTATTGGGATTCGAACCAACTTACCAAGCGGCTGGTATTTGCGTTGTATTCGGATTCACTCGCATTAAAACTTCGCCATAGAGACAGCTTGTCATTATGTGCGAAGATCGTCTAACTAAACAGATTAACCTTTTGACATTTTTAACTTATGTAAATCAAATTATTTTGATTTTGAATTGAAATGATTTAGAATTGAAAAAATACAACAAAACATAGAGTAAGAAAACAATATATTAGGTGAATATTATTTAAATAAAAGTATTACATACTACTTATGTATTTTGGTAGGTTCAAGGTAGGTATCGGAGCCCGTATAACGACTAATAAATTTCGCAATCACTTGCATCGTGCAAAGTGGCTATGTTCAAATATCATAACAAAATTTGATCAACTATTTATAAAACACTTACCAGTGAAAGATTCTTTAGCTTTGAATAAGCGAGATCTGCGGCACTCATACTACATAGTCACAGTTTGATGAGCTTTCACATTGGCATGCAACAATCATCTCTTCTATGTAAATAAGTCCAAAAATATAATATGAAAACTATTTAAAAAGGCAGTATAACCATTAACTAACTTTTTGTTTGTTGTTTCTCTTCCTACAAATTTTAAAACGCAACAAGCATACATTATAACCAAACCACAGTCCCACGGCTGTGCCACAGCTGCCATATTGGATAATTTTTGTCATGTCATTTGAACATCCAATCAGAACAAAGTTATAATGCGCATGCGCCCGGTCGCTAGGTTATCCCATATAAAATTTCACCGTCATTACGCCCGTAAAGCAGTATAACTTCAAAAACCTACAATTTGAGCTATGGCAAGTTTAATTACGTTAATTTGTTATTACAGAACAGCCTGCGAAAGGTCCAAAATGCCGTTTTTTGCATTGCATTATTTATTGTTAAAATAACTTTTTTTATTCTTTCACGCTTTAAAATGAAGACCTTTCAATTCCAAATATAAAAAAAAATTGAAAAGCCCGATAGGTGAACTTATTGATTAGATATTATAAATTGTTTATAGCGAGAGGTCAAAAATGTCAAAAGCTATAACTTTTTGGAAAAAAAATCGTAGAGTTAACGCAAGATCCACCCTGCTTCTAATGAGTTATATTTTTATATTCTGATACAAATAAATGTGAAAAACATTTTTCAACCTCTTATTTTCGGGTTTAAAAATAAGGGGGTAAATAAGGGGGCAAATTTCTTTAAAAACATTTAGAACTGAAGCGGCCTTATACATCCTATGAGTTCTAACTTACATATTATTGTTGCTGAAGACACAACGAAGATTTAAAAAAAAATTCTACGACCAATTGAAGCCGAGATAATTGTTTTTGTTTTCTTAAATCGTAGTAGATTTATTTATAACAATTGAGAAATTATTTCACAGTCATTGACTAACGAAAGACATATTATCTTAAAATAAAAATTACTTTAAAAGAAATTTACATTTAGTTATTAAAAATGGTTTTTAAAGTGAAGTGGACATTTATTTTTCTTTACGAATGTGATTTATTGTATCGGTTGCCCTTAGCAACTTTAGGCAAGCGTCCACAGGCCCGCATCGTACACATCGGAGGTCGGAAGCATCGTACGCAACGGATTTTAGTTTGCCTTGTACAAAAACTTATGTAACCGCGTCCACTGATCCGAATCGTACGGATCGCATCATCGGCAATGCCGAAGGGTTGCTTCGAGAGGAAACTTTTGCGATGCGTGCAGATGAGTCATTCGGAGTGCCGATCAGTGGACGCACCCCGCGCTCTGTTCGGAATTTCGCTTGGTCCAGTGGGAGCTAATTGACGATCGTCTTGTCAACACCTGTTTTTGCATCATGGACGCATCACGATTAATTACAGTTGTGCAAGAATATGAAGAGCTATATAACTAAGCACACCCTAATTATGCAAATCAACAAAGAAGAGATAATATCTGGGAGGAAATTGGAAGAATATTAAATAAAAATGGTAAGTTGGTAAACACATATGCAAGAAGAGATCGGAACATGGAGAATATCACACACTATCACACGTTTACTCACTTTGTAAACATTTTTTTCTCTACATTTTAATATTACAGCTTATACACCAATTCAGAAAAACCATACAAACGAGAAAACTGGAATATCTAGGCCACATAATCAGAGGGGAAAGTACTCCCTGCTAAGACTCATAATCCAAGGAAAAAACTCAGGGAAAGAGAAATGTGGGACGGAGGATTTCCTGGTTGCGAAATTTAAAGGAGTCGTACGAGTGTAGTTCAATTTCATTTAAAGGAGTCATACAATTGTTCAGAGCTGCAGCCGACAAAGTTAAGATTGTTATGATGGTAGCCAACCTCCGATAGGAGACGGTACTGCAAGAAAAAGAAGAAGACATCAATTCTCTCGGTAGACCGCAAGCTACAGCAGAAACACGACAATCAACCGCATATTGGAACCCTTTGTTCTAACTAATTATACATTTGAATATAAAGGAATACACAAAGCTGCTACAATTTGATTTAAATGGAAAATAGTAACTACATCAGTAAAAGTCTCTTCAAATTAAAGTTGCCTTTCTGAAATCGGTAAAATACTTTCTGTGGTTTTAAACTACTTGTAACATATTTTGCTTGCTTTTTCATCTTTTGTGAGGGACAATGAAGTGTCTTGCATCAATTTTACACTTATCTCAGTAACATCATTAACAAGTCTAATATTGTTCTGAAGCTATTTTCTTGTGGCATTTTTATAATTAACTAGTTTTTATGGGAAATAAGCCACAATTTTACTAAGAAAATGATTTTATTAACGTTTCGACGTCCAAATCGGATGCCGTTGTCAAAATACAAAAAATATTAATGAATTAAACAAAAATGTTGTTGCTTAGTAAAAAATTCTTCTAATAATTTATTTAATCTGACTCATTTATATCGGCAATTCAGACATATATTATACATTTTTAAAGTAGAAGACTTTAAAATGATATTGCCAATATTTATGAGTTGCGTTCCTGGGACGACTTGAGTGGAAGATAGTTCATTCGATCACATGAAATCCACCCCAACTCAAGAATATCCTTCACAAAAAATCATAAGATGTGATCTGTCTTTAAAAAGACAACCACATGCAACGGTGACAGTAAAATTCTCGCGTTAGAAATTCCATAGTAAATCACGAGGGAAAACCACGAAAAAACCTAGTGATACTATCGCGACATCGTGAGTATTAGGTCTTACTTTTGTTTACTTTCAAAACTAATACCAAATTCTGACCTTAATATGTACATATGTAATATATATGTTATTTTAAATTATAAATAATATTAATAATACATAGATATATAAATAATACCAAAATATAAAATTTGTACTAGCTCGATATGTTATTGACTTACTAATCGTGGTATTTTCTTTCTATTGACTTCCTCTTTTAATATGGGTAACCACATCCTACTGCATTCTACCGAGGAATTTGCGACACAATAGGGAACTTGCATACATTTTTAAATTCGAAAAAATTGTTATAAATCACAACACAACATAATTTAAAACATGTATCAAAGATAAAAAAGTTTTGTTTGTCTTTCGTTTGGCCCCTAAAGACGATTAAAAATTCAAATTACAACAGGTGGTCCAAAACGCGTCGTGACGTCACTTGGTTTTACATTTACATTTTTCCAATAAAGTAAACAGAATTTTAAATTAGACGTTATAAACGTCAGTAGAAAATACATTTATGTGACGTTACAAGTGTTTTGATCGTTTGAACTATTCATAGAAAAATTCGTACTTTTACAAAATGGTTTTATTTTCAATAGTAAACCTTCGTTCCTTTCCTTCAAAAACAGTATAAAACTACAATTTAACAAACTGGTATATATTATTACAATGACATACGATAAATGTCATTAGAATATAAATATTTTTGACTTATTCCACGACGATGAGCTTGCCAAATGCCCAAGTAGGTGGAGGCCAATAAACTAAAGAAGGAGAAGAAGATTATACCTAAATATAAGGTTGTGTCTAGGTATACGTTACCGTGTACGCAAATAAAAAAGTTAAGAGTGTCAGTGATTTTTATTTTTTATTTGTTTAGTGTTTGTTTTTAAATTAACTACGGAGTGTGGACAATTATTTAGTTCTCTTAATGAGTTTAAGAACATTTTAAAACAGTACGAAAAAGATAAGAGAATATAAATTAATATATATTTTTTTTAGTTATAAATGAAATAGTATGTATTACCGTAAAAGATTAAAATAAAAAGAAGACCTAAAGCTTTCACAATAATAATTAACTTGTTCTGAAGCTATTATCCTTGTGGCATTTTTGTAATCAACTATTCTAAATGGGAACTAAGCCACAATTTAACCAAAAAATGATTTTATTAACGTTTCGACGTCTAAATCGGACGTCGTTGTCAAAATAAAAAATATTATTAAATTAAACAAAAATGGTGTTGCTTAGTAAAAAATTTTTCTAATAATTTATTTAATCTGACTAATTTTTGTATTTTGACAATGACATCCGATTTGGACGTCGAAACGTTAATAAAATCATTTTTTTAGTTAAATTGTGGCTTATTTCCCATTTAGAATAGTTGATTATAATAATTAACTTACGTATAAAAATTATTTTAACAATATTTTTTACGTGTTATGTCAACTAAATACATATATTTATTTTGCTAACCTAAATATATACTTTAATATATACATTGATTTATTACAATTAAGTTTGAAACATCTGAATAGTTCTGCTTCCCTTCCTTTAACAAATATTTTTCTATCAAACACACGCTAAACATATCAAAATAGCATGTACCAAAATATACAGTCACTGCGCACGCTAAATAATAACGTCACTGGCTTGATGAAGTTTAATTCGCGTGTACATACCTAACTTTTTTATTTGCGTACACGTTAGCGTGTACCTAGACACAGCGAAATATAACCATAATAATAACTAATGTAAAACTATGTGACGTCACGGGTCGTTTGAACTATTTTATACCGCTGAAGACTTTAAATACGTATTTCTAAGTTATTACGAGTTTTTGAAGCATGAAATTTTGGAAATCTCATTTTTAAACAAAACTGAACATTATTATGTAATAAAAAAAAATTGTGCAAGTTCCCTATTGGTTTCATTTAGCATAATTAGAGCCGCTTCTTTGATTTTTCTCTTTTTACTATCTGTTTCTTTCAGGACTATACTTGAATCTCTCCATTGAACTCTATGTTCATTATCCCATGCGTGTTGACATATTTGAGATCTATCAAATTCTCTATTTTTAATATAAGACTGATGTTCACTTATTCTAACGTTTAATGGTCTTGATGTTTCACCTAAATAAAATTGTTGGCATTCACAAGGTATTTTATAAATACAATTCTTTGTTCATTCTTGTTCACTGTTAGATTTAGTTTTAGATAGAATAGATCGCAACGTGTTTGTTGTTTTGAATGTTGTTGAAATGTTAAATTTATTTCATATTGTTTCAAGTTTCTCGGATAGTCCTTTTATATATGCTATTGATATTTTCCTCGTATTATTTCTTGTGAATGCTATAGGATCCCGTTCTCAGTTGTTCTGTTCCATTCGATCCAATCTTGACAATTCCTTATTTATAAACGATAAAGGATACTCATTTTTTAATAAAACAGACGTTAACAATTGTTTTTCTTCTAAGAATGAATTTTCGTTAGAGCAAGTAATTTTGGCTCTATCATACAAGGATTTAATGATTCCCTTTTTAACGTTGATGTTGTGATTTGATTTGTAATTGAGATATCTGTTGGTGTGTGTTGGTTTTCTATACACTTGAGTCTCATATCCAGTATCCTTCTTTGAGACTAAAACATCGAGGAAAGGTAGGGTGTTATTATATTCCTGTTCCGTTGTAATTCGTATTGTCTCTTCTTGATCGTTTATAATATTTAGGAATGTATCCAACAATTCTGATCTATGAGGCCATATTGAAAACACATCATCTACATGTCTCCACCATACTGTGGGTTTTTAATATTGTTTAGAAATGATATTAGCTTCGAAATCCTCCATAAATATATTAGCCAATAATGAAGATAAAGAAGAGCCCATTGCTAGACCAAAATTTTGTTTATAGAATTCATTATTTAGTTGAAAATAGGTATTATTAGTACATAATGTCAATAACTCCTTTATAGCTGATACATTTAGTCTTGTCCTAGTTGTCAATGTATTATCATTTTCTAATTTCGTTTTGATTATGTTTAAAGTTTAGCTAATGGCACATTTGTAAATAAACTGTTTATGTCAAAACTTACTAAAATATTATTTGGATTATATCCAATATTTGATAATTTGTTTCAAAATGTTGTGTATTTTTTAAAAATGTGTCATTATTACTAGCAAATGGTTTTATAATGTTTAATAAAAATTTTGATAGTTCACTACAAGGAGAATTGATGGTACTAATTATAGTGTAGGAAACAAAGGTTGAACCTTGCAAAATGGACACAAGTCCGGTTTTATTTTTTTTCTGGTATATCAAGGGGTGCTTATTATAAAACTAAATTTTTCTGAAAAAATTTCGCCCCGGAACCTCCCTTTTCACCCCTTTAAAGGGGGTAATTTGTGGTTTTTGCGGAACGTAGCCCTTCCTGTAACCTTTACAAAAAATTTGTTTTATAGAAATATGAAGAGGACTATATTTTCTACGATTTACTTCCAACACCATCTCTCTATCATCCACCGTTTAGCGGGGGTGGCGCCCTAAATTTGACAAGTTTTTAAAAAAGATGTTTTTAAAAAAAATATATTTTTCCCTAACTGTAACGGAAATTAAGAAAAAATCCTGCGGCGATTATTCACAAATAATTGACTGATTTTTTGGTATAGGTTTCACTTAAGGGTAATTGCCCTTTTTTTAATTACAGGGTGTTACATTTTAAAAAACCTCTTTTTATACCATCTGAACCGTTTATGCTAGAGTAAAAAGACTTTCAGCGATTACCCATGTGCTGGTGCTATTTACAAATTTGTATAATGCATCCCCTAATTATTCCCCGGAACCACCCAAAAAAAAAGAAGAATTAATAAATAAATTGATTTTCTTGGAATCCTTCACACACAATGCCCTTTATTAATATGCTTCATATATCATTTTATGCACGTTATTATTACCCATGCATGGACACCAAAAGCAATTTCCTAGTGCAACCCCTGTAACAAAAAAAAATAAATAAAATGGGGGGTTGAAATTTTTTTTTGTTTTTTGCCTTTTGATCTATATGAGCATATGCCTCATCAACAGTGCTTTTCAAAAATATATATGGTTATTGTAACATCTCTGCGAAAACCACCCCTATCCTTGAAAATATACTGCAGAAACTACCCCAATCCCTTGGCGAGCATGTTTTTACGATTTTCTCATTACCTATGTATTCTATTTAAACAAAACTTATACAAGGTTAAAGACCACTATTTACTCTAAAAATTATGTCCTATTCATTTTTTCGTATAAACAACCGTTACGGCACAGTGGCGCCGTAAATCTCATATATGCTTTGGCGGGCTCCAGTTTTTGTTTTTTTTTTCGTCATCTGTTCGTTTTATTGATAAAGTACTTATGCAAAATAAAACAACACAGTGTAACCTACAAATTATGACTTATGCACATATTACATTCTTTGCTCCCCAAAGCCACAGTGGTGGCCCAAAATAAATTTTTGCATATTTTCGCCACCTACTGCATTTTATTGCATTAATGCTACCTTAACAGCATAATATTTACCCCTTAGGTGGTCGCTACGCAGTGGCGGATCCAGGGAGGGGTGATGGGGGTGATCACCTCCCCCCCTCTCAAACCAAGTGATATTATATTCAAAGATTATAAAAATATTCATTTATTTTTATAGAAATTTAACCAATTGGCACCCCCCTCTTAACGATGCTGGATCCGCCACTGTCGCTAAAGCATAAAAAGTCATTCTTATAAAAATAATATTAATATAATATAAGTATTTCTATAAAAATAAATGAATATTTTTATAATCTTCAAATATAATATCACTTGGTTTGAGAGGGGTGGGGGTGATCGCCCCCATCACCCTCCCTGGATCCGCCACTGCTTACCGACCACTTAGGGGTGAATATTGTTCTATTAAGGTAGCATTAACGCAATAAAATGCGTGTAGGTGGCGAAAATATGAAAAAATTTATTTTGGGCCACCACTGTAGCTTTGGGGAGCAAAGAATGTAAAATGTGCATAGGTCATGATTTGTAGGTTACACTGTGTTGTTTTATTTTACATAAGTACTTTATCAATAAAACAAACAGATGACGAAAAAATAAACAAAAACTGGAGCCCGTCAAAGCATGTAAGAGGTTTACGGCGCCACTGTGCCGTAACGGTTGCTTAAACGAAAAAAATGAATACGACCTAATTTTTAGAGTAAATAGTGGTCTTTAACCTTGTATAAATTTTGTTTAAAAAAAAAATGAATAGGTAATGAGAAAATCGTAAAAACATGCTGGATAAGGTATAGGGGTAGTTTCTGCAGTATATTTTCAAGGATAGGGTTGATTTGCGCAGGGATGTTGCAACAACCATATATATTTTTGAAAAGCACTATTGATGAAGCATATGCCCATATGGATCAAAAAGCAAAAAACAAAAAAAATTTCAACTCCCCATTTTATTTATTGTTTTTGGCTACAGGGGTTGCACCAGGAAATCGCTTTTAGTGTCCATGTATGGGGAATAATAACTTGCACAAAATAATATATGAAGCATATTAATGAAGGGCATTGTGTGTGAAGGATTCCAAGAAAATCACTTTATTTATTAATTCTTCTTTTTTTTTGGGTCGTTCCGGGGAAAAAATGGGGGGGCATTATACAAATTTGTAAATAACACCAGTACATGGGTAATCGCTGAAAGTCTTTTTACTCTAGCATAAACGGTTCAGATGGTATAAAAAGGGGTTTTTTAAAATGTAACACCCTGTAATTAAAAAAAGGGCAATTACCCTTAATTGAAACCTATACCATAAAATCAATCATCTATTTGTGAATAATTTCCGCAGCATTTCTTTTTAATTTTCGTTACAGTTAGGGAAAAATATATTTTTTTTAAAAACATCTTTTTTAAAAACTTGTCAACTTTGGGGCGCCACCCTTGCTAAACGGTGGATGATAGAGAGATGCTGTTGAAAATAAATCGTAGAGAATATAGTCCTCTTCATATTTCTATAAAAGAAATTTTTTGTAAAAGGCACAGGAAGGGCTACGTTCTGCAAAATCCATAAATTACCCCATTTAAAGGGGTGAAAAGGGGGGTTCCGGGGCGAAATTTTTTCAGAAAAAGTTAGTCTTATAATAAGCACCCCTTGATATGCCAGAAAAAAAATAAAACCGGACTTGTGTCCATTTTGCAAGGTTCAACCTCTGTTTCCTACACTATTACAAATGGGTCTAAGTGGTATATTCACTTTATGAATTTTTGGCACTCCATAAAAATGTGGTGTCTTACTGTAATGAGGTGTCATTAATTTTCTTTGATAGTATGTTAAATCATTTTTAAATTTGAATAAAGTTCTATATATCTTGTTTTCCAGTGTCTTCGTTGGATCCTTCGTTAATTTGGTATAAGGTCCATTTGTAATTAGATCTGTAATTTTGTCCTCATATTGTATTTTATCCATTATTACAGTTGCATTTCCTTTATCCGCTGCGCTGGTAGGATTGTTAAGTAGTCATCATTTTTTTAAAGTTTTTAAAGCTTTCATTTCCTCTTTCCTGATGTTCTGTTCAATTGTATTAGACTTTTCCAAATTCAAGTTTACATAGTATCCTATATTGTTCTTTTTCATGAGTTGGTGAACACTGGAATATTTTCTCCACTGAGCTAATTATGTTAAAGTCTAATAGTTTTTAAAAAGTTCATTGCTTTAAGATAGAAAAATGTTGTAAAGCATACCTTCCTTTTTCTAGATTTGTTTCTTCTTCTTCCTCTTCTGCTAACAAACAAGCAATAATGACTTGTTCTTCATCGCTTTCCTCCATTCTCACAAACACTTTCCGTAGGTACCTACAACCACTACAAAAATCCGAATGAAGTGGCGTCCGCAATCCGATTGCCGATAGTGGCGTCGGTAATCCGATCGCTGCCGATACAGTGGACGCAGTATAAAAAATTAATTCGATGCGTACGATGCGGACCTGTGGACGCTTACCTTATAATGCATTGAGTCACGGTTTTTGCTCCAAATTTAAAAAAACCGCTTGGATTGACATGAAATTTGGCATACTCATAGATAACATGTCAACGCAGAAAAGTGATATTGGGCCTATGTGTGATTTTGCCCTGGATGTGAGTGTCCCCCTTATGGTGGGTGAAAAAATATACGTTCGAAATAAGACCGGGACTAATTCTGAGCAACTTTTGTTCTATCTCATTTTTCACTAAGTTAATACTTTTCGAATAATTTCGAGATGTTCATTATTCAACAAAAAAAAAACACGTTTTTAGACGTGTTTTTGACATGTTAGAGTTTTTTTTCAAATAAATCAAAAAGTAAGTATTTTATCGAAAAAACATTCTTGGCAAAAATATAGCCCATAAGAAAGTAAAATTGATGGTGTATATATGAGATCCCTAGACTCAGTAAAAAAAAGAGTTCTAAGTAGAAAAACATAGGTTCATACTCGCCAAATTCCAAATCGAATATTTCAACGTGAAATAACCAAAAAATGAAGCTTTTGGGGAAAACTCATTACAACTTTTCTAAAGCTCTTAGAAAAAGCTTCATTTTTGTGTTTTAAAAAAGTTTCTAGCATTAAAAGTAAGGAAGTTACGCTCAAAGGTAAAAAAATGTGAAAATCACCCCATAATTAGCATCCCAAATGTAATTAATCGTTACCACTTCACAAGTTGCTTTACTTGTGTATGTATTGTCTATATGATCTGTAAGTTTTATCGGTTCAGAGTGCTTATTTTTTAAGGGGCTGTAGAAAAAACACGGTTATCTCTTGTCCCTCTGTTTATAGTATGTTGGCCACTAATGTTGTATTCTATTATATCTTCTGTGCTAACTTTATCAACTGTAAACTTATCTATCTTATGACTCTAAGTAATGGTAATTTTGAATATATGGTGTAAGGTGTACACCCTAGCATGTCTTTTTAGTCTATTATTGATGATTAAAAAGTTCCTATCACAAGACAAGTAGAAGTGTTTTCTGACAGTATAATACTGCTGAATTTGATTGACCCGACCACTGTCTGTAAGGGTTAAAAACACTCTGGTGTATTGTTCTTATTTTGGTCTCTATACTTATCCAAATAATTCTGCAGCAAATTTCTTTTTTCTGCATCACTGAGATGAGGACTTTTTAATTTTAAATTTAGTTCTTCATAAGTGCAGCCTGAACAGTACTTAACACATTAGTTCACAATTTTTGTGCGCAAACGAAACAGTTTTAATTGTATTTTTTATCACTACTTATCACTACTTGAATAACATTTTTATTGCTACATTTTATTTAAAACAGAACATAAAGTTCAGATGTAATAAAATATTTTGAAATAATTAAAACGGTATAAATATTTTAATTTAATGAATATTGAAGAAATCATAAAATTCTTTTTTCATATATTTGTAGATGTAATTTCTATACTAAATGTAAAATTATAGTATCAATTTATATTGATCTATCTATCAGTAGACAAGATGATAGTCTGATGATAATAATGCTTAATTTAATTTAACCTACCACTGTCTGTAAGGGTAAAAAACACTCTGTTTAATGTATGGATCTTATTTTGGTCTCGATAATTACCCAAATAATGGTGGACTTCAGCAGCAAATTTCTATATGCTGCACCACTGAGATGAGGACTTCTCAATTTTAAACTTAATTCTTCACAAGTACAGCATGAATTAATCTGGGGGGTGACCAAATCATAAATTGTAATTGCCCTTGAAAAACTCTAAGAAAAACTGAGGCTATCAGTGCAAAAGTGGTGTAACCCACAACCCACAATTTTACCAAAACACTTTTATTACATTTAAGTTATTCCTTATTTAAGTATTTTCAGATGTAGAGTGTAGTGAGCAACCAATGCTTAAGCCACTCTGCATCTGAAAGTACTTAAATAAGGGATAACTTAATACAGTGTGTCCACGGTTGGGGTGCCCAAGATGAAAAACTTTTTTATTTTCAATTTTTGCGAAAAATGTCATTCTTGATAAAAAGTTTTGCTTGTTCTAAAACCCCATAAAACGAAATAAAATTCAAGTTTTACAAATCCTGCTTAATTTTGTAGCCAATTTTATGTATATCCCTATAAATTTTGCACTATGTTCGAAATCGTAACAATAATCTAGTGTTGCCAAGCCACAATGTAGCTTAGTAATGTCAACTCCGATAAATAATTTGCAAAGTGTCATTTTTTCGACAATGTTAAGCGTTCAATTAAGAATTTATCTTATGATAAATTTCATTATTAAAATTATTGGATTAATAATTATTATTTTAATAAATAATTTGATGATTCAAGGAGAACGACAAAGTCCGACTTCATAATCCAGAGAAGCGAAAGTGTTGTTCTCCCAAGTTATTATTGTTACAATCTCGAACTTAGTGCAAAAATTTATAGGGATTTACATAAAATTGGCTATAAAATTAAGCAGAATTTGAAAAACTTGAATTTTATTTCATTTTATGGGGTTTTAGAACAAGCAAAACTTTTTATCAAGAATGACATTTTTCGCTATAATTGAAAATAAAAAAGTTTTTCCTCTTGGGCACCCTATCCGTGGACACACTGTATAATAAAAGCGTTTTAGTAAAATTGCGGGTGGGTTACACGACGTTTGCACTGATAGCCTCAACTCATAGCTACATTTTAAAAATACTTCCTATTCATGGCACACAATAATACAGTTATTGTCTACAAAAACATTCTGGCTGATGTCACTGAGATAGGACATTTCAGTTTAGATTAGAATATATTTCAGTAGACTTAGAATATTTTTGCACCCAAAGATGCAATTCTGATGTTCATAAAACAAATTCCCATCAAAATGCCAAAAGGAAAAAAGAAGTGATGTAGAACCTTTTTGTCTACAAGGATAAGTTGTGGGATTTATAAATAAAAATTAATCGTAAATTGTATGTAACAGTACTTAAGTAAACTATCAATAGTTCACCCCTTTTTTGAACAAACTCTTGTCAGGTACTCATAAAGGGTACAAGTTAAATTAAAAAAAAATTATAGTGTTCATAAGGTTAAGATAAGGATATTTGTGGAGTCTTGTTAAGAACACATTAAATTAAAAAGAAAGGGAAAATGTACAAATGATTGGGTAAAAACAATAGGGAACCTGCATAAAATTTTAAATTCGAAAAAAATGTTATAAATAGCAATAGAACATAATTTAAAACATATATCGAAGATAAAAAAGTTGATTTTGTGTTCCATTTGGCCCCTAAAGACGATTCTAAATTCAAATTAAAGCAGCTAGCTCAAAACAAGTCGTAATGTCATATGGTTAATGTTTACATTCTGCACCAACAAAGTAAACAAAATTGTATATAATTTTAAATTAGACATTATAAACGTCAGTAGAAAATACACTTATGTGACGTCACAAGTGTTTTTGATCGTTTGAACTATTCATAGAAAACTTATACTTTCTATTCATGGAAAACTGGTATATATTATTTTATTTTATTTTATTTATCAACGGGCAAGCCCAATTACAATAATGTTAAACTAGAAATTCATAACACTGACTATATCTACGGTTACAATACAAAAAGTTAATCTGTATTATTATACAAAGCAATACAAAACGTTATCTATATCAAATGCAATACAAAAAATTATCTATACAAAAAGTTAATCTGTATTATTTAGACAAGGCGGAAACGGCGGGTTCGTTGGGAAAAATATTTCCATGAGATATTTTTGCATAATCACATTCGTGAGACATCCCAGAATAAGGTTCAAGAAGTCGCCTACATGAAAACTGGGCCAATTTTTTTTTTAACAATTTTTTTTAATCAAATTGCAAAAATCAATATTTTTAGCCCGATCTAATTTTTTTTTTTAGGTTTTTTGGACCATTCTGGACAAAAAAGGTCTCTTATAATTTTTCTCTAAAGTTGATCTTTTTTTAGTTATAAGCAATTTAAAATTTGAAAAACGCGAAAATGACCATTATTAAGACTTAATAACTCGGTTAAAAATTATTATTATGAAAGTCAGAAAGTGACTATATCAAAGTTTAAAGTCTCCGCTACATGATCCTGAAGAAATCTGTGTCATAAATTTACTACTAAGCTGTTATTTTTAATTAATAACAATGAGCGGTTACATCGTATTGACGCGGTTGTAAATGTGAGTGCGAGTAAGATGCACAATTGGACTGCTGGAATGGCTTCTCTCTCGCACTCAGCATTTACAGATGCCGCACACGTGTATGGCGCTTATTATTTTTACTTAAAAATAACAGCTTAGTAATAAAATAATGACAAAAATTTCTTCAGGATCTTGTAGGGGGGGCTTTAAACTTTGATTTAGTCATATATTGACTTTCATAATAATAACTTTTAACAGAGTTATTAAGCCTTGAAAATCGCCATTTTTCGTTTTTTTTTCAATTTTAAATTGCTTATAAGTCGAAAACGATCAACTTTAGAGAAAAATTATAACAGATCTTTTTTGTCCAGAATGGTCCAAAAAATTAAAGAAAAAACTGTTCGGGCCAAAAATATTGATTCTTGCAATTTGATTAAAAAAAAATTGGCCCACTTTTCACATGGGCGACTTCTTGGACCTTATTCTGGGGTGTCTCACGAATGTGATTATGCAAAAAAATCTCATGGGAATATTGTTCCCTTCGAACCCGGCATTTTCGCCTTGTCTAATTATAGAATGCAATACAAAAAGTTATCTATATCCATTACTCAAGTCAACAGTACACAAAACCTGAAGCAAGAATGAGCCAAAGGTTGCAAAGAAATCTATGTTATCATATTGATTGGCTAGTCTGGCAGTTCTTGAAATGAAGTTGTTAAATCCATAGATCTGGTAGGTCTAGATGGAACATGTACATTAATTTTATTGAGCAAAGAAGAAGCAGCAGCTCTACCATGCAGAATATTGTAAAAAGTAATAAGATATCTCTACTTATGACGCATAGCGATGGGTGGAATATTTAATACATATAGCAAGTAAATCTGCATCATTGTATTTGTCCAAAATGTTTAATTTGAAAGCAATATGTTTAAGGAATTTATGCTCAACACGACACAAGGTCTCAATATGCACACCATAAAAAGGTGACCATACACAGGACGCATACTCAAGATGGGGACGGACAAGAAAGCAATAAAGCGTTTTTAAGGCAGTAATCCCAGTAAAATCCTGTGTGCTTCTTCTGATAAAGCCAAGCATCTGAAATGCCTTGTTGACTACATTATTTAAGTGATCAGAAAGTTGTAGAGTAGCATCCAAAGTAACACCAAGGTCCTTGATGAAAGGTACAAACAGTATCTAGGCAATGCTGTCCAATCTTGTATTCAAAATGGATTGGGGATCTAGATAGAGAAAACGTAATGGCTTTGCATTTAGATGGATTCAGACTCATCCCATTTCTTGTACACCAGTCCAACAAATTGATTAACTCATATTGAAGTTTATCACAGTCATTGGGAGATTTAATCAGACAGCTCAATTTTAAGTCATCGGCAAACAGCAAAAAAGGGAAGAAGAAAAACATTCGTGAATATCGTTTATAAAAATGTTAAACAGAAGAGGCCCAAGATGTGATCCTTGAGGAACTCCTGAAGGAACAAGAATTTATTTGGAAAGAAAATTACCAATTTTTACTATCTGTCTACGATTAGACAAATAGCTGCCAAACCAAGAAATCAATGGTTAATCAACACCAATCATTCTGAGCTTATGAACCAACATACCAACAATAGGACGATAATTATTGACAAGAGATTTATCCCCGTCTTTAAATATAGGCTTAAGAAAACTTTGTTTCCAGTAATCTGGAAAAACACCAGTTTGAAGGGAACAATTAAATATGCTTTTCATCATAAGCATCTTTCAGTGCGTCAGTTTTTCGATTTCATTCTAACGCATTAAATTGTATGTGACAGAAAAAAACGCACGTCGGTGATTGCATTTCATGGGTGACATTTACAACATTTATTCTTGTTGTGAATAGATGGTGTTATAATCGAAAAAAAATTATTTATGAACAATCATATAATATATCTACGAATATAATCTGTACAATTTATAAGACTATACAAATCAAAGAAAATACCATTTTATAAATGCAATAAACACAATTGATTTGATTTTATGCCAAATTGCAAATAAAATGTGACAACTGTCAGATTTAACTAAAATGTCATGTCACTAAAATGTATATTATCACGGACTTACCTTTTTTTCTATCATTTGTGACGCACTGAAAAATGCTCATGAAAAGAAGCATATGTAATACAATGACCTGGAAAGGTTAAAACTGCATTCCTTTAAGAACAAAGGAGGTATACTGTCTCATATATACTGTATCTCATTTTTAAACAAAACTGAACATTATTATGTAATAAAAAAAATGTGCAAGTTCCCTATTAAAACTGGCTATGTTTTGAAGATTGTAGATCAATATCTAGCCATAAGCTTTAACACTCTGAGCAACAATGTCCAAATACAGTAGACTCTCTCTATAACAAACACGGATATTACAAGGTTTCGCTTATAATGAGGTACACTAGATGTCCTATGAAATTCCTATTGAACTATAATACCTCTATAACGAGGCGTATTTGGTTATAACAAGGAAAAATAAAATCGAAATACAACTGCCTGTATACAGGAATACCCAACATCATAGGAAATACATGGGTAATTCTTATATAAGAGGTATCGAGTCCATAGAGGATACGGCCAGGTCGAAAAGTTGTTGTTTTGACATTAAACACTTATATTACGATTTTTGTCCTATTTAACTATCTTTCCACGTAAGGGCAAGTCACTTTATGCATATTTTATTACTTTTTACAAACCCAGGGTAAATATATTGGGCAGGGTAGAGACATCAAGATCAGGGTAGATACTTATTTGGCCAGGGGAGAGAATTTGTGGCAGTAAAAGTAACAAAACTAGTAATATCAACTTTAATTAAACATGGTATTTAACATGGAATCAGACTATCATTTTTACCAATCACATTCAACATTAATCAGATTTATTTCAGCCAAATTCTTTGTATTTGATTCCTTTATTTTTATAAGTTAAGCATTCTCGGGAAAGACACTGTTCGTTATACCTATTGCAACAAATTATATGAAGCAGATTTCGATGCTTTGATACAGAGATAATCTTAGCTTGAAATAGAGCTGTGAGCATCCGATCCATATTGGCGTGTTTAACATACAAACAAGTGTCACATTTGTCGCAATTTGATTATACTATCCAAAATGGCTTAGGCGACAGAAGATGATATTTTGATGTTGCAGGTCTTCATGAAAGATATGTGGAGATTTCTTAGAGTATTCACAATACCTCTCTTTTGTTTGCGATCTCCTTCCTTCATCACATAATCTCTTTTGCTGGCACATAACCTCGTATTCAACTCATTATGGAGAAAATTTATAATTTTTGTCTTAATTATTTCATAACTTGCTTTGGCTTTCCTTTTATTTTCCAGTAATTGTATGTATCCAACTTTTCTTAAATTTTCATATTTTAAATTTCATATTTTTTCATTCTGTAGTATCGCGTATTTTCTCACCAGTTTTCTGCTTATCATTCTTTAATTCTATTTTCTTTATTATTTGGAAGAGAGGAATAATTTTCTTTTAATTGTTGATTGAGCACCTCTGCAAACAATAAATTTTCTTTACTATTTCTCTGAAACTTAGAGAATTCAACACCTGTTCTACTTTGCTGTTAGGTGTCAGTTTTTCAGGATTTCGTAATCTTTGTAACCATTTTTTGTAACATACCAATTTAGTTTTAAGTTTATTAATTTATGGTCTGATCTTTTTTCTTATGAATTAAATATCTTTGTCTTCTGGCTTGGTCTGATTTAAGTTTGGGAGCTACAACCCTTCTATGAGAATTAAAACTTTGATCATTATTAACATCTGCCATCAATGGTGTTGCCGAAAGATTAGATATTTTGAAGCACAAGTCGCTGCCTTCGCTCTCTTGCTTTCTTTTTCCATATCTTGTGTGCCTTACGTTGCTCTGTAGGAGTCATTTGATCGAAAGTCTTTATAAGTCCTTTCTCCTTCTTATTTAAATATTTTTGCTTTTCTTTTTGCTTTTGCAATTCATATTTTTCTGGATAATTTTTAATCCTTTGATATCATAGTTTCTCTGCTTTACGTTTCTTCTGTAATCTTTCTTCACGTGTTAACTTTTTCCTTGGTGTCATGATCTGTAACAATATTAGACAATAATATAATAACAATATGAACTGAGAACCACCTTTATTTTTTAGTCTTTAACTATTTACCAGAATTGTTTACATTATGTATTTAAAACAGTAACATTGATGAAAATAAGCTATCTGAGTTAGTTTGCATTCACAGTATCTCCCCTGGTCAACAAGTCTCTCCCCTGGCAGTTATTTTGCCAGGGGAAATATGGCAGGGGAGAGACGTTTTCATGATAATTTTTTATGTTCTAATTGACATAAGAAATGTTTCGGTACATTATGTATCACATTTTAACTCTTACATTAGTATTAAATTAGAGCAGTAAATGCAAATAAATTAGATGAATATTATAACTTTTGTGACTTACCAGTGGAGAGACACAATCACCTCGCGAAGCCACCACACTGCTGGAACTTGTTGCAATAACTAACAAATGGCGGCTCTCTCATGACTCTTGTGTTTTGCATTGTTAACTTCGCATCGATAGATGACCCTGAGAACTATTTCGAATATATCTGTTTTATATTATGTGTTTGGTAGCTCAATGAAATTTGCCAGGGTAGATACACAAAACAAAGTGGGACAGACTTTAAAATTAAAAATTATTGGAAATAAATAAATATTGTTGAATTTTTTATTAATAATAATTAAATATATTTAATAAAGTTCTTGTTTAACATATTATAGTTTAGCAACTGATACAAAGAAGTTATGTATCGTCTTCAAATTAAACTGAAACCAGCAAGAGGACAGGCCAGGGTAGAGACATTTTTACACTTTATAAGGCATTTCAGAAAAATATACTTTAATTGGGCATTTAATCATAATGTTATTTAATAAAGTACATTATGGTGATGTGTTTCATAGCAAAAAATAACAACTTATAGTACAAGATTTCTATTTTAAACTGATTGCCACTGAAGTTACCTCTTATATAAGAATTACCCACATAGGAAATTTACAATTTACGATTGCCAAATTTCGTTGTTGAGAATTTGAGATCGACCATCGACACCTAATAAACTAAGTAAGAGGCATCAAAACGTTTCGGTGGTGGTGGTATGCACAATATTATTGTTGTCTGATATAACGAGATCTGCTTATAACGAGGTAATTAGTCCTCCATTTCAGTTATCGTTATAGAGGGAGTCTACTGTAATAACAAAACCACACAATGGTGGTCTATTAGAACCAAAAATAACTCTATATTGTTATTTTCTTTTGATTAATATTTTTGAAATCCTTTTTTTTGTATGTATAGGGTATTTTCATCCCCCTGATGGAAGGTGACATTTTGTTTGTTTATGCCTATCTTGTAATAAATTAAAATAGATAAAAAAAGGTAATATATTTTTCATAATAATTTTGACAGCTTACCACACTTACAAAAAATCAAATTATTCTTCAATTTTACAAAAACTGATCAAAATATCTTTTTACTGGGTCTACCCCTAATCTGTTAATAAATTGTCTTCAACATTTAGTATATACAGTATTAGGATTATTATATTTGGTATATGAAAAAACGGACATATATACGAACGATGGTGGTCTGTCAGGACAAAGTAATGATTTTGAAAAAACTAATATTTTTTTTCTAAAATATAATGTAAAATGTAGGTGTTCATTTTTATGAAAGGTACTGAGAATCCAGACAATGTAGATTATTTTTAAAAAAACTAACCTTTAGTGACCTAGCCTTGGTCTGACACACCACCATCGTTGAATGGATTGTTAAGTTTTATTTCAATATTTCGAAAAAATAATTAAGAAAAATTAAAAGACCCCTATGCCCTATGAAACTGTAATTTATATGAATATACAGTCGAACCTGCTTATTAGAATACCAGTTATAGGAATATCCTGCTTTAAGGAATAGAAGTTTGAGTTCTGAAATATTTCTACTAGCCCCTAGTGATCAGTTATTATAATATCCGTTATAGAAATACTTTTACTTGTCACGAAGGCTTTTCCATAAGCCGGTTCGACTGTATTATGCATAGGTACTTAAGAAATATAAATTTTTTTCAAATATTGGTCCATTTACTTAAGTATACTAAATAGGAAATGTACTTACGAGTATATAAGCTTGGAAAAACATTTATAAATATCAGTGCTATACTGATAAACAGGAGCAAAATCAACCATTGTCTAGTAAATTTGCAGAAAAAGGCATGTTGGCGTTTTAGTCGAATTTTTGAATTCTAAAAACACATTAATGCAACACAGAATATCTTTTAGTGTTACAACTCTTTGTTCATATAAAAATAAAGTTCAAGCTTATCCTTTGTGCCTTGTGTTGAAAGTAAATTAACGCCGAGTAAATTGAATTATTTGTTACACCATTATGTTAGGGTATTCTATTTAAATATTTTCTGTTGTAGATGAGTTGTTATTCCGTCACAACAATTATTGTATGAATGAATGTATAATTTAAAAGACACTACAGACTCTTCGTACTTCACACACTGCCTACTGACTTGGACTTGACTTATTCTAAATTCTAAATCTAAATGTGATTCTAAATGACAAGAAGGATATGATTAATTTAGACTAAAATAAAAAGTAAACTTCAAGTTAGAACAGCTGAGTTTGACAGTTGACAGCAGGGTTTTGACAGAAGACATTTTGCTTAAAATCTTTAAAAAGTTAAGCTGGATTTATAGTTTGACGTAGCGCAGACGCAACGTTGTACTTTGTACGCACGTAAGAAGTTATACTTCTATTATATAATTTATAACGAAATAAATATACTTAACAGGTTATTTATATTTTATTTAAATATTAAACTAACTTTCTTACCTACCACTTTCAAAAAATGTTATTAAAACAATACTAAAAATTACAAAAACAATATGAATCGTCCGGGATTTGAACACGGGACCTCTCGATCTCTGGTCCAATGCTCTACCAACCAAGCTATCAAGCCCCTTGTAAGTGACGTTTCGGATATAATTACACATCACGGTGACAAATACGTCAAGTGAAGTATAAAAATGTTATAATTGATATTTTATTATCTTACTCTCGAGGAAGACAAATCCAAAGACACAAAAATTATAATAAGTAATACATTTACTTAAAACACTAATATATTCTTTTAATGACTTATTTGCGCTGATACATATATAACTTGAAAGATAAGCAACGAACTACATACTGTCAGTGTGCGCATGCGCCCAGTATTAAAAAATTTCACTCTCGATCGTAAAGAAGTATAACTTCAACAAACAACCAACAACCGATTACATACTTTTGTTAATAATTCCAAAATTGTTAATAAGTTCTAAATTTTAATATTATTTTGAATTCCTGCAATTTATAAAGAGTATCTATATAAATGATAGTTTTTGCATAAAATAGGGTTGTTGTTATTATTTTTATTATTATTAAGGAATAAAACAAACGTCTTCACTCAACAATATATTAAATTAAGATTTGGCAGTGACAGGGTTGCCAGATGATATTTTTTTAATTCCCTAGAATTTTTACCAAAATTTCCCTAGATTTCCCTAACAACTTGACAATCATTTTTACCCTAGAATGGACAGCCTAAGTCTTGACGTCACAAAATTGGGAGGAGCTTATATTTGGCTCCAAACAATTCTGTTTATAATGTTAAACACTCATAAGGAATTTTTAATTTATTGTTTACGTGGTTTGTGTGACAAAATAAGACTTTTCATTTAGGTATTTAGTTAAAGAAACGTGCCAAAAAAGAGATTTTTATTCGTTTTTGCCCAGGTGAGTTAATTTAATGCAATGATTAAAATGTAAACAGTTTTGAGGTTATGTTTATTTTCAATCACTAAGGAATAAAAACCACCTGAGCAAAAACGAATAAAAATCTCTTAATTAACACGTTTCTTTAACGAAATACCTAAATGAAGTCTTATTTTGCCACACAAAGCACATAAATGAAAAATTCCTTATGACCATTTAAGGTTACAAACAAAATTGTTTGGAGCCAATATAAGCTCCTCCCAATTTTGTGACATTTGTGACGTCAGACTTAGGCTGTCCATTCCATATATATTTTCAATAGGTCTATTCGCGGAGCACATCCTAAACTTATCCAGAAAGTGAGCGCATGCGCATTACAAAATTGGGCGTTGGATAAGGTCGAATTTTTCCCTATGAACAGCTAATGCGCATGCGTTCTCCCTCTTGGTAAGTTCAGGATGTGCTCCGCGAGTAGATCTAGTATTTTTGTGTATATGTTAGGTTGTTACGAGCAATGCCAGAAATTTGACAATCCTAGCATTGTACGGAAAATATTGTAGACTTCTAGCATTGTACATACTCCCAAAGTGTACAATGCCCAAAATGGTAAAAATTAAAAATAATCGAATAATCGATTACATATTAGGGAGTTTTTGTTGCTACGTAACGTACGCATCTCCGTATACGTAAAGCCACTAACGTGTCGTAGAGGATGAACGTTAAAATAGGTAGTTTTTGTGACTGCCTTAACGTAACGTAAAGCAAATCGTAAAGTAATTTTTAAATTCCGTTGACATTAAAAAAATAAAACAATGTTCACACAATATACAATTAATATACAAATGTAAAAAAAGATAAATGAATGATGAAATTGTATGGTTTTTATTGCTTCTATTTAAATATAAAAACATTATTTTTCCTTAGGTTAAAATTTTTTTATTTTTGTTTATACCTACTTTTTAGTTGTAAATTATTGTACCTACATCAGAATTCCAGTATAATGTAAATAGTTTGTTCATATTTATTTGAAAATTTTACAGAAATTAGGTCATTTATTTATCAAGTTATTAATTGTGGTGATCACAGTATTTCTTAAATTAATACAAGATTTGTTTGTTTTGCTTTATTAATAGACAACTTGAAAACAATAAAATTTTAAATCTATTATGAAGTTCCAATTTCCAATTACAAACACAGAATAATTTTACTCAATTAGACTAAACCAATAACCAATATAACCTTAAATATTTATAAACGGGTAGTACGCTGATGAAATGTTCATTTGGTAGCCATTGGTAGGTAATCGCCAATCGGGCAAGATCCTCGTGTGCATTCGGTGACTTTCGTCTCGATAGGGATGCGTTCTCACGTACGTATCAGAGCGCTACTTTAGGTAATACGCATCGAGATACGGGAGTTCAACCATTAATGCGCAAGCGTATATGTCAAAAAGATGGGTTACGTTTACGTATTTGTGTGCACAAAAACTCCCTATTATTGACAAGCGACACACGACACACCAAATCAAAAATCGAACATTTATGGTTATCTAATATTTTTATATTTTCTATTTATGTATAGAGTCGTTCTTTTTCGACTCAGACTCAACAATGTGATAGAATGCTGTGTCCAACTAAAATATAAATAATAATAGTCCAACTATAGAAATTGATTCTAGCAGGTTTCTGTTTACTCTGATTGGAGTACGAAGAGAACCATTCTCGTTGGAACTTTACCGCGCTGAGTAGATGGGACGTGAATTATAAATTGTAAAATTCCCTCATCAATTCCTTAAGGCCGCGTCCCACCATCAAATAATTTGATCAAACTGGTTTGAGCAAACTATAATTGACAGTTATTTGATCAAACTTGACAGTCAAACTTGACTAGTGACACAAACTATACATACTAACTGTCACTTTGTGTCACTAACTGTCAAGTTTGATCAAATAACTGTCAATTATTTGATGGTGAGACGGGGCCTTGAAAGTGACAAGAAAGTGACAGTTAGTGACGTCACATCCTGAGTGTTCATTGTGGATAATAATGAAAAAATTTAATTTTAAATAAAGTACAAACAAGTTAGACAACTCAATACAAAAAATTTGATCAAACTAGACTGATAGTGAGAGCACAAATTTTTAGAATTTCAAAAAAACTGCAATTGTGACGTCACTTTGACGTACTTCCTCAAGTACGTCAAGTTTGCTCAAACTGTTTGATCAAATTATTTGATGGTGAGACGCGGCCTTTAGTCTCAGCATCCGTTATGGCTTGCAAATTCTAGAAGCCTCGGAGGTGTTACCAGAGAAGGTTCCCATTGTTTTCAATCTGATAGGATGTAGAGTAACATCGTTTGGTGTTGTTTTATATGCTATTAGATTGAAAACTTAGTTTTTGCTAGAAGTTGCCGCTAGGGCATCCCTGCCATTTCGTTCGTTGCAATCCGTAACTGCACGCCGGATTTTGTCCTGGTTGGGTCAGAGAGAGCAGCATATGTGCCTCCTGATGAGAGACTAATAAGTTTCGAAACCGGTAGAGGTGTTTGCTGCACTCTCTGATTGGACTAGAATAATAATGCGGCTGTAGTTTTGTGTTGCAACGAAATTGAAAATGGTTATTCATTTTTGATTTACATGTTTACTCTGATTGGAGTACGAAGGATACCATTATCGTTGGAACTTTACCGCGCTGAGCAGATGGGACGTGAATTATAAATTGTAAAATTCTCTCATCTTCCTTAGTCTCAGCATCCGTTATGGCTTGCAAATTGTAGAAGCCTCGGAGGTGTTACCAGAGAATAAGGTTCCCATTGTTTTCAATCTGGTAGGATGTAGAGTAATATCGTTTGGTGTTGTTTTATGTGCTATTAGATTAAAAACTTATTTTTTTAAACACTGTTTAGTTTCTACTCATGCGCAAAAATTATTTATAAATTGATATATTTTCTTACGTCTCCAGTTCCAGGTTCCAGCACGATACTATAAATAAAGAGATAGTATTTTCCCGTAGCGCAAATATGTCCGAGTTCGCGCATTGATAACGTAACTGGAGACCGGAAGTTGAATTTGAATTCTTGTTAAAGTTAAATGGGATTTGTATGCGTTATGTGATGAAATTATTCGATTAGCAAAATAACATTAAACTTCAATGTATTCGAAAAAAATTTAGTGTCGAGATTCCAGTCAAAATAACTGTCAAAGATAAAATATAGAATACACTTAGCTTACAACCGCGAACAATTCAAACTAATCGGACATTACGAATGATTCCGAACCATTACGATCTTGCGGGTCTCCACTTACGTCACGACTTCCGGATGTGCAATATATTATTATCTTGTTATCATAGGTTCCAGTCAAAGATCTTATACACATAGATTTGGCCAACTCGAAAAAATAGCATAACGCGGAGCAGTTCGGGTCGGTAGTCTATCTATCTCCCTCTACCGGCGCTTAGCTTTCTCTCTCTAGCATATGATGGCCGCCGCCTCTGTGTTTCTGTCGTTCCGTTACTTCCACCTCTTGGTAGATACGCTCACACTCGCACGACAGACAAAGATAGCTAGACCACCGTACTTGGTATCGACGTTACACCCCGATGCATTGAGTAGCATATTCCTAGCCAGATCTATTCTTGACATATCTCTGGTTCCAGTACTCCAGTCCGTTTCTTACGTCTATTAGTACGTTCTTTAACGGTAAAATATTGCAAAACCTCTAAATTTTAAAGAACCGCTTGGATTGACATGAAATTTGGCATACACATAGCTAACAAGTCAAAGAAAAAAAGTGATATTGTGCCGATATGTGCTTTTGCCCCGGGGGTGTTTTCACCCCCTCTTGGGGGGTGAAAAGTATTCGTCCAAAATAAGTCCGGAAATTGATAAAATGACTAATTTTAAGTAACTTTTGTTCTATAGAGTTTTTCACTAAGTCAATACTTTTCCAGTTATTTGCCAGTTAATATGTTCATTTTTTCAACAAAATAACCACGCTCTTAGACGGTTTTTTGCAAATAACTCAAATAGTAAGTATTTTGTCGAAAAAACGTTCGTAGCAAAAATATAGCCTGTAAAAAAATTTAAAAAATTATTTAAATATATGTCTCGTTTCTATACCTAGCAGAAGCAGAGTTATAGCTAATTAAAAATAGGTTCATATTCGTAAAATTCCAAATGGAATATTTTAACATGAAATAACTAAAAATGAAGCAAATTTCTGGGAAAACTCATTACAACTTATTTAAAGTGTTTAAAAAAAGCTTCATTTTTGTTTTCTAAAAAAAAAATTCTAGAATCAAAAGTAAACAAGTTACGCTCAAAATAAAGTTAGTCCCTTTTTTTTTGGTAAAAAATCGGGAAAATCACCCCCTAATTAATATCTTAAATGAACTTAATCGTTAGACTTCACAAGTTTCTTGACTCGTGTATGTATTGTTTATATGATCTGTAAGTTTCATCGGTTCAAAGTCCTTATTTTTGAAAGGGCTCTAGTTAAAAGTGGTTGAACGAGTCACTGATCACAATTGTATGCAAATTTAGAAACACCAAATCTTAATCAATTTTTGTCTAACAGAAAAACAAAAAAATACATGATATTCAGAAAAGCAATGCTGACTTTTTTTGTTTTTCGAGATTTTTGGTATCTCTAACAATTTTTAAGTTATTTTGAAAAAAAGCATATTTTTCAAAAATAAAATTTTTAAAAATTTTACTTTAAAACCAAATTTTTTCCAAAATAAGCACTTTGAATCGATGAAACGTACAGATCATATAAACACAACATAGGTAAAATAACTTGTGGAGCGCTAACGATTCATTTCATTTAAGTTGCTAATTAGGGGGTGGTCTTCCCGATTTTTTTGCCAAAACAAAAAGGGACTAACTTTTATGTTGAGCGTAACTTGCTATAATTTAATGCTAGAAACTTTTTATAAGAACAGAAATAAAGCTTTTTTGAACACTTTAAAAAAGTTATACATAACGGGTTTTCCCCAAAAAGTGCTTAATTTTTTGGATATTTCACTTCGAAGTATTCTATTTGAAATTTGGTGAATATGAATATATTTTTCATTGGCTATAACTCTGGTTTTACGAGGTCCAGAGACCTAACGCGTACACCATTTTTTTACTTTTTTACAGGCTATATTTTTGCTAGGAACATTTTTTTTTGACAAAATACTTACTTTTCGAGTTATTTGCGAAAAACCGTCTAAAAATGTAGTTATTTTGTTGAAAAATTAACATATTCACTCGCAAATAACTCGAAAAGTGTTGACTTGGCGAAAAAGCTCTATAGAACAAAGTTACTTAAAATTAGTCAGTTTATCCATTTCCGGACTTATTTTGGACTTATATTGTTTTACCCCCAAGAGGGGGTGAGAGTCACCCCCAGTGCCAAAGCACACATCGGCACAATATCACTTTTTTTCTTTGACATGTAAGCTATGCGTATGCCAAATTTCGTGTCAATCCAAGCAGTTCTTTAAAATTTATAGCAAAAACCGTGAAATAATGGACTATATGTTGCGTCTACGTTACGCGCTACGTCAAACTTTACAAACAAATCCAACTTTACAAAAGTGGAGTGGTTCTGACAGTGCTGTGACAGTTGTATAAAAACCACAGAATTAAAATAATTGTCAAAAAAAGTTGATGTATGGTTGATGTTATTTAGCTGTTATTATAATATATTTTTCATTTTTATTTGTTATTGTTAATATTGAATTGGTCAAAATGAGGAACACGAGTTATAAAATTATTTAAACTTTGAACTAAATAAAACATTGAAAATTAATTGTAAAATGGCTTTTAACATTTTAGCTGAACTCAAAGAAGAACCTCTAATAGAAGAAATCAACAAAACTGTAATATCCCATATTGCTATTAAAAATGAGGAAACTGATTATTTGTCTGACAATCCTGATTTTATAGAATTGGGAGGTGAAACTGAAAGTATTAATATAAAAAAGAATTGTTCAAAAACTAACCAAATTTCTGATCCTTTACAAAATCATGCCTCTAGTCAAGAAGGAGGATACAATGGATGTGAAAGTTCCTCTGCCAATATTGAGAATATTTCTCGTGAGATTACCAATCTAGGTGTGTTATATACATATTCCTTTAATTTTAAGAGAGAACTTTGGGTTGCAATGTAATATCGTAAACCTTTCAACTGAAATCCTGTGTGTTTTTATCATGATTCATGATACGGTTATATAGATGCTTAGAGTAAGTTGCTCATAAGCAGTAGTTAGCAAGTATGTACTTTTACTTGGTCTGCAGCCATTGAATATATTACATTATTACATATGACGCTATGCTATGAGATACAAAGTGGTGTAACCCACAATTTTACCAAAACGCTTGCATTACATTAAAGTTATCCCTTATTTAAGTATTTTCAGATGCAAAGCAGTTCAAGCAACCAATGCTTGAGCCACTCTGCATCACAATGCCTTTATAACCCCTGACTATGCTTTTTTCCACTACATAATATGTGACAGACAGACTGTATATTATATTGTCTGTCTTGCAGTATGTCTGTCTTTCTTCTCTTCCAGTAAAATTTATATTAGGTCCTGATAATATACCCAATATTTTATTAAAGCAGTGTGCTTACTCATTATCAAGGCCTCTGTTGGAAATCTTTTAATGTGTCATTGGCACAAGGGGTCTTTCCTACTATGTGAAAAGAAAGTTTTATCGTGCCAATTTTCAAGTGTGGGGGGAGGAAGGATATTATGAACTATAGAGGGTTTGTTTGCAATCTTCTATTGCTAAGATTTTTGACTAAAGATAATTGTAAAAGACCAGCATGGGTTTCAGCAAGGGAAATCGACTCTTACAAATCTGCTTATATCATCATCATCATTCAACCCTAATCTATCCACTGCTGGATATAGGTCTCCCTCAGTCTGTCCATGCATTTCTGTTTTGTGCTGTTTGCATCCAGTTTTTGTCGATCCGTTTTATGTCATCGGACCATCTGGTTGGCGGACAACCTCTACTTCAATATGCTTCTTGTCTTGGTGTCCAGTGTATTATTTGCTGTGTCCATCTGTTATCTGACATTCTAGGCATGTGTCCAGCCCAGTTCCACTCATAATTCTTTCTATGGCATCCGTCACCCCTGTTCTCCGTCTGATCTTCCTGTTCGTAATTCGATCCCGATGAGAAATGCCTAACATTGAGCGTTCCATGGCTCTTTGGGTAACACAAATTTTATTTCTTACTTTCTTGGTTATTGTTAATGTTTCTGCACCATAGGTAAGTACTGGCAACACACACTGATCAAAGACTTTTCTTTTGAGACACATAGGCAGTTCTGACTTAAGGCCATAGCTGAGCTTGCCGAATGCCACCCAAGTGAGTCCTATGCTGCGGCTTAGTTCGCAAGTTTGATTATCTCTTCCTATGCGTACCTCTTGCCCTAAGTACTTATAAGAGGTGGTTTCTTCAATAGGCATGCCATTTACTGAAATCTTTTCGCTTAACACCAAGATTTGTCATGATTTGTGTTTTTGTATGGTTGATTTTTAATCCAACTTGTAAGGAGGCTAGGTCTAGTTTCTCCAGTTGCGTTACTGCATCATTGATGCTGTCAACAAAAAGAACAATATCGTCAGCAAATCTCAAATGACTAAGTATTTCTCCGTTGATATTAATTCCTTTTTTACTCAGATTTGCGTTCTTAAACATATGCTCTAATAATGTTGTAAACAAAGTGACAGTAAAAGTGTATTTCCTCCTAGTTTTATGCTTTCAGCCATTATTTTGTGTTCACCTGGGGATTTATTGCTCTTCATCTTTTGAAGCACATTTTTAATTTCGCCAATAGTTATGTTTGGCATTAACTCTGAGCCTTGATTCTCTAATTTTGGTAAAGGGCTTCTTTCATCGGATTCACTTGTTTCATAAAGTTGTCTGTAGAAGTCTTCTACTGTTTTCACTATTTCTTCCTTATCAGTCACAATGTCGTCTTGTTTATTTCTTAACTTATATATGTTCTTTTTTCCTGTGGACATGTTGTGTCTTAGAACTTTCAGACTTCTATTTTCCTCTACCACTCTTGCCACCTCTCTCATATTATGTTGCCTTATGTCTTTTCGGATTTCTTTGTTTATTATTTTACTGAGTTGAGTAAGTTCTGCGTAGTTTGTGTTATACCTCTCCCTCAGCCTCCTTCTTTCTTCTATAAGATGTTTAGTGTTGAGACTTAATTTTTCATGTTTTTTGTTCATTTTAGGACAACACAACTTCTCCGCTTCATCTACTTATATGTCGAAGTAAAATTCTTAAGGCCTTTGAGGATCGATGTCAGGTAGAGGCTATATATACTGACTTCTCTAAAGCATTTGATAGCGTGAACCACATCATATTATTAAATAAACTAGACACTTTAGGGTTTTCACCCTTGATGATCAAATGGTTCAGGGATTTTTTGAGTGGACGTATTCAAAAAGTTAAAATTGGAAACTATTACTCTGATGTTATTGAGGTTACTTCTGGTGTGCCACAGGGGGCTCACTGCTCCCTCTTGTTCTTTTGTTTGTTTATTAATGACTTAACAGACAAATTAAAATACACAGATGCGTTAATGTTTGCAGATGATATTAAACTCTTTAGGAGAGTTAATACAATGTTAGACATTGATTTGATTCAGGAGGATTTGAATGCTCTATGATTGTGGTGCTCGGAAAATCATTTACAGCTAAACACTCAGAAGTGCCATAAAATAACATTTCATAAAGTTAAAAAGCCAATTGACTCCTTATACTACATTGGTGGAAAGGAGTTATCTGAAGTCAGTAATATAGAGACTTAGGTATAATTTTTGAAAGTCATCTCCAATTCATTAATCATATTAATACAATATCAGTGAAAGCAGCTAAATTGTTGGGATTTATCACTCATAATTCAAAAGGGCTATCATGCCCAGCAGGTAAAGTGTTATATTGTGCATTGGTAAGATTTCTCTTAGAGTATTCTTCAGTTGTGTGGTCTCCTTATTATGAAGTACATATAAAGGTAATTGAGAACATTCAGTACAGATTTCTTCGTTTTTGCTCATATAGATTTAATATACCTAGGCATGCACATGATTATCAGGAAATTTTAAGTCAATTGAAGTTGTCTACTTTAGAATCTCGAAGATTAATGTATGTTGCATAAACTTTTACATTCTGTCAATCTGTGTGTACCTTCCAGGCCACTTAGAAATACAAATACATTCTACACTAACTTTCACAATACAAAATATGGTAAAAATGTGCCAATGGACAGCATATTGCACTACCTCAATACAAATCCAAGCATTGACATCTTTAACATATAGCAAACTGAAAGAAACAATTTGTGAAATCAGATAGTAGATTTATTATTTATTGTTATTCTCTTTTGTTTTGATAATTGAATGGTGGGCTACAACAATGTTGTAAGCGACAGAATTGAGATTATGCAGGAGATGAAAAAAACATATTGAGAAGCTATGTATGAACATACGGATACCAACATTGCGGTATGAAAAACTCGGGGAAGGCAAAATGTTTTTAGCCAGATTGAAAGATGCTCGCATTGGTCTTTGGATATACAATAATATTGTATTAAAACCTCACTTTGACCCAATATGTCGCTTACAACATTGTTGTAGCCCACCATTCAATTATCAAATTGCATATTATCTTTTTTATTTTATAATCATTATTATACTTTTTTAAGTTTGTATCTACTTGTGTGAGCTCGTTAAATGCATGTAATATTTACTGTAATGGGGAGTTTCCTGTCAAAACAAATAAATAAGTATGGTAGCTTTATGAAGTCTTTAAGCCGGCCACTCATGATACTGCAGTGTCGTTTGACAAAATCGTTGATATCAATTCTGCAGTACTGCAGCATACAAGTCAGTTTCTCTGTGGTAAAATTGTAACGTTTTGTTGGATGCACGGTCACACACGATCAAAATTTTTGTCAATTATTCGAATTCGACAAAATTGAACAATGCAGCAGTATCGTGAGTGGCCAACTTTACATTTACCATTATTTGTGCGAACTCTATTGAGACATGTCAATGTTTTCTTGGTAGTGTAGGGATGATTTCTGCGACTATTTTGTCTGCCAGGAAGTGACATCATCAAACTTTGAATTGGATAATTCTTGTGCTGTTGTTTTCTGTGGGCATTTCCACACCAAGCGGATTGCATTGCTACCAGCCAATCTCTTTTTAATGATTTTACAATCAATTTGTAATAAATCTTTGTCATTGTTTTTCCTGCTTTAAGGCCTTTCTTAGGCATTGGTTATATATTCACATAACATTGATCTTGTCCTCCCAATTAAAAATGTTCGATCAGCACTTTGGCTTTCTTGTCTTTTAAATCCACCTAGGAATGTTATATTCGAGAAAAATAAAATATTAGTTGTCATTCAAAATAATTAAGATATATCCGAAATATATTCTTATCTGATCTCTTTAAATATGTTCGATATTTCTTTCTATATTTTTCAAGTCTTGGTCAAAATACAATTTAATTTTGTAAACAAAATAAGATAAACAACCCATAAATATTTCAACATTATTTAAATCAATGTTTTTAGATGAGTTAGAAGAAGACGAGAATGGAAGAAATAAAAACTGTGAATTACCAAAAGACATTGTAGAAAGTCGCCTTACCCATTTCATGTTAGATGATTCAGAAGACAGCACCCAAGATACAACCCGTACATATTCTGATCAAGACTGGAGTGAACATGAAAATGGTGTATATAAATGTAAGATATGCAGTGAACAATTCACAGAAGCTGTGTACTTGCAACAACACTTTAAAGATAGAAGAATTGGAGACAAAAGTTACAAGTGTTGTGGTTGCACTAAAGTCTTTAGGTAACAGATATTTTAATATAAAAATTTGCCACTATCCGTTTTCGAATCATAATGATTATCGCGTTGAGCCTAGTAGGCCCATGGCTTGATTGACCATTCTTCTCCATCCGTTCTTGTCCATTGCCTTCATCCTCCAATTTGTGACATTGAGTTTTCTTAGATCCTCTTCTATGTCCGTTTTCCATCTTGTTCTGGGTCATCCTCTTCTCTGACGTCCTCCAATTGTACTTTACAGTAGAATTTTCGGTAATCTACCCTCTAGCATCATCTGTATGTGTCCTAGCCATCATATTTGTTAGGCTCTTATTACTCCAAGTATGCTGGGCTCCCCATATAACATATAACTCTCTCGTATCTTCATTTGTCCTTTTGATCCAAACGCCGTTCTCTATTTTCCTTAGTACTTTTCGTTCCCATATCTTCACCATTTGTTGTTGCTTTTTATTTAATATCCATGTCTTTGCTGCATAAATTACTATATGCCTAATCATCATCATCATTCTCTTTGCCTTATCATTATGTGGGGTCGGCTTCCCTAATTGCATTTCTCCACACAATTCTATCTTGGGTCATATCAATGTTAATCCCCTTTACCAACATGTCCTGCCTTATCGCCTCCCCCCAGGTCTTCTTTGGTCTTCCTCTCCTACTCCTTCCAGGAATCTGCACTTCAGCTATTCTTCGTATTGGGTGATTAACGTCTCGACATTGAACATGACCAAACCATCTTAACCTATGCTCTCTCATTTTGGCATCAATTGGTGCCACACCTAGACTTCCCCTAATATACTCATTTCTAATTTTATCCTTCTTTGTCACTCCACTCATCCATCTAAGCATTCTCATTTCCGCCACATGCATTCGTTGTTCCTCTTTCTTTTTCACTGCCCAACATTCAGTTCCGTACAGCATAGCCGGTCTTTCCCTTCAGCATCATTGGAATTTTTCTGTCACACAACACACCACTTGCTTCTTTCCACTTCATCCATCCAGCCCTAATTCTACTGCATGCATCTCCATCTATTTCTCCATTACTCTGTAATACCGATCCTAGGTACTTAAAACTATTGCTTTTCACAATCATTTCACCATCCAAAGATACCGTTTTATTTGTAGTAGCTCTATCTTTAAATGAACATTCCAAATATTCTGTTTTTGTCCTACTAAGTTTTAAACCTTTTTCCTCCAGAGCTTGTCTCCACTGTTCCAGTTTTTGTTCTAAGTCTCTTTCACTATTTCCTACTAACACGACATCATCAGCATACATTAAGCACCATGGAATGTTACCCTGTAGTTTCACGTTATCTGGTCCAAAACTAATGAGAATAAATACTGACTAAGCACAGATCCTTGATGCAATCCTACTTTCACATGAAATTTATCAGTCTCTCCCACACCTGTCCTAACACTAGTCGTTACTCCCTCATACATATCCCTCACAATCTTTACATATTCACCAGGGACTCCTTTCTTATTGAGTGCCCACCACAGAATCTCTTGAGGAACTCTATCATATGCTTTCTCAAGATCAATGAATACCATATGAGTGTTTATTTCTTTACTCCTGTATTTTTCCAATCAACTGCCTTATAATGAAAATTGCATCGGTTGTTGATCTACCCTGCATAAAGCCAAATTGATTCTCGGATAGTTCGGTCTCTTCACGTATCCGTCTATCAATTACTCTTTCCCATATTTTCATGGTGTGACTAAGCAGTTTTATAGCCCTGTAGTTTGTACATTGTTGTATCCCTTGTTTTTGTAAACAGGTACCAGTATACTGCTTCTCCATTTGTCTGGCATTTGTCCGACTTCCATAATTCTATTTAATAGACCTGCTAGCCACCTTGTTCCTGTCTCTCCCAATGCTCTCTATACTTCCCCAGGAATATCATCTGGTCCTACCGCTTTTCCTTTCTTTATTTTTTGAAGCACTTGAGCCACTTCCTCGTTGGTTATTTTGGTGACCATTGCTGCTACTGTCTCCGTTGACTCTACAGACTGTCTGTCAAATTCTTCATTTAATAAGCTGTCAAAGTACTTTCTCCATCTCTTTTTGACATCCCTTTCGTGAACTAGTATTTTATTATTTTCATCTCGGATACATCTAATCTGATTAAAATCTTTTGCTTTCTTTGCTCTCTGTTTGGCTATTTTATATATCTTTATTTCGCCTTCCCTGGTATCAAGTTGATCGTATAGGTTTGAATACGCTTCTGCTTTGGCTTTTGCTACTATATGCCTAATAATTGCTTTAATCTTAATTTGGCACCTCTTGATATGGATTTATTTCTTGATAACCTATTTAACGCAAAAATACACTTATTCCCTTTCATTAGTCTACTTTGGATATCTTCTTCTATGTTTGGTTTTCGTGTTATAATAATTGTTCTTAGATATTCAAACTTCTTAACTTTCTCAAAATTATATGTATTATTATTTGCTTGTACTGTTAAACACTTTCCTCTTACATATTCTCCGTCTATGCATTTCATGTACAGTAGAGCGTCGATAATGCGAACCCTGGTAATCCGAACGTTCGCTAACCCGAACGCAAAAAAATTATAAAATTAAAAAATATGATCGCGGACCGAATTTTTGGATTAATATGACAATATGGACAAAATATGACCGCGGATTTTTGTTTTGTTTATGCAGAAATACATACAATATATTTGTTTATTATGCAGGCGTTTTATTCCTTGTACTAAAACGTATGTACATACGTACATAATATGTACTAAGTTTATGAGCTTTGTATGTATTTTGAACATATGTTCGATAATTTATGTTTTTTGTGATATTTAATTCCTTTTCTATTTATATTGTCTTCCTGCAACACGTTTTTTCAGAAGGAGACTAAAGAGAGTAGATGAAAGTGGGTCATCTTGCCTTACTCCTTCATTTACTAGGAAACTGTCTAATATTTAATTATTTACTTTTAGACGAAGTAGGACGAAGTAGTTTTCAATCCTAATAGTAAATTATTAATATTGAAAGTATTAAAAATATTACTAAAAGATTTTTAAATTGAAAACTTATTGGTACACTTTCCTGGTGACACCTCCAAGACTTCTACAACTTGCAAGTCAAATGGATGCTGCAGTGAAGACGAGAGGGAAGGAATTCTACACTATGCAATTCACGTCCCCCGTCTGCAGCTGGTAAAGTTCCAACGGAAAAATGCACTTAGTTACTCTACGGAGTAATACGACTATAAAATAAAAATGTATACCATTTTTATTCAGTTGCAATGCGAAGGCAAAACAATCTTACTTTTCAATTAGAATACGGAGTGCAGTCCAGTCCCTTGAATCGCGATTTTCGGCTCTTATTGGAGCCTCATCGGAAAGAACGTAGGCACTGTTCTCCATATTTTAACTGATTCGCATCGAGAGCTTTTCCCACCCATTGCAACCGAAGTGAATAAAATTGGTATACATCTTTATTTTATTTACTTTTACTTTGGTTTCAGTTCTTCTTAGTATTAGTTGTATAATGCTAATAATTTTTCTGCTTATTCCTAGTTCTTTAAGTGATTTATAAATTTCCTTTCTTTTTACTTTATAAAATGCTTGTTTAAAGTCTATAAATAATATCACAGTCGGTTTCTGTATTGATAGCTTTCCTCTAGTGTCTCTATCAGTAAGAAAATCTGTTCTATTGTGCTTCTTCCTTGCCCAAAGCTCGCCTGGTATTCGCCATAATTATATCTTCCATTCTTTTTTTATATAAGTATTATTTATATGCATTGACATTATTTTGTATGCGACGTTTAGCAACGCTATGCCCCTGTAATTTTTGTATTCGCTCTTATCTCCTTTTTTGTAAATGAGATATTGCTTCCGACCATTCTTTTGGTAATTGTTCTTCATTCCATATTTTTTCGATTAATATCTGCATTTTTCCATTTATGCAATTTACTTCATATTTGAACATCTCAGATATTATTTGGTTGTTTCCTCGACTTCTGCTATTTTTTAGACTCTATGATATTTTTAACTTCTTTCCTAGTGAGAGACATCTCGTCGATATGATTTGGATTCGTCTATGTACTTGGACAATCTTCCTCGTTATCTAAATTTACTTCCAGATTTTCTTGTCCATTCAGCAAATGTTCGAAATATTCCTTCCATCTGTTTAAAATGTCTTTTTCATTAGAATTTTTCCATTTTGTTCTCTCATAAATAGAGGTTTAACGAAATATCCTTTCTTTTCATTTTTTTGTCCCACGATATAGATTTCATATATCTTTATTTTTGTAATTTTCCTTTATTTCTTCCAATAGTTTTTCATTGTATCTTCGCTTCTTTTCTCTTAATATTTTTTTAGTTCGTTTTCGTTTTTTCAGTGCACTCACTTGCAACATCTTCTGATCTTAATTTCATCATTTTTAGTCGTAATTTACCTCGCTCCTCTAATTATTTTCTACATTCATCATCAAACTATAATTTCCTATTTTTTAAATTTCTACTCGACTGTGTTTTACCATACCTGCCTCTTTAATTATTACCCACATTTGTTCTGGATTCTCTTCTTCTTTGGTTTTGTTCATGCCCTCGTTAATTGCTTGTCCATAATTTCTTTTTCATCTTCTTTCAGTAACCTTATAGTCCTATTCATTCTTCGATTTTCTGTGTTTAAGTTCTTTAGAAATGGTATGATCTGTTTCATTCTCGCTACTACCATAAAGTGGTGAGAGTCTGCGCCCGGCCCTCTGTATGTCCTGATGTTAGTAATACACTTTTCGTCATCTCAACTGTTCGCCTTCTCTTTTGTAGATGACTCTGCGATTCAAAAACATATTCCGATGTGCATCACTTTACTATTTGACAGACAGATAAGATGAAGTTATTTGTTTTTATGGTTATGTTTTTAGAAATAATAAACATGTTGATTTTCACCCCTTTATTACAAATAATTTCGTTTTTTGACTTCCGAGGTGATACCAAGAACTCAAAAATCGTTAAAAATAAAAAACTCGACAGCGTTACCTCGAGAAACTCATAAGCCAATAAAATCTTTTTGAATCCTTTGTTTCACATAACCCAGTGACGAGTTTTGCACCGCAAAATGCATTTTTTTGAGGTGTCTGTAAAAATTTGCTGTTTGGCGTATTTTTCAATATTTTGCCGTGAATTTTTTTTTTGATATTCTGCGAATTGTACTTAAGAGTAAACAGTAGCGATCAACAGGTAGCAGCAAAATATAACTTCGGGAGATAGTATCATAAACTTTGGCAACAGTGGTAATCTTTGACATTATCTAAGATTAATATTCTGGCAATATCATAGTCGCGCTAAATGGAAGTAATAGAAAACGATTTTATTATTAATAAATAGATATTTATAAAAATAAACCAAAATGGGTGAAAATTTTATGTTAAGATAGGTATTTAGAAAGGTATTTGCATGCAATATCTAATAATAAAACAATAATAAATAATCATTTTTTGTTGTGAAACGAAACAAATTTCGATTTTCGCATAATTTTGGCACGGTTTTTAATGGACTTTTTCTTGGAAGGTTTCACTTTATTTTTCGTTTGTTTTACTTTTTTCATTTTGTTAAACTATTGTTAATATTTTTAGAATAAAAAATCCTCCTAAAACTTTATATACTCGCATTAGAATTCTAAATATATTTACGTAAAATATACTTACCTACCTACATATAACTAAAACTCACAATTAACAACAATCTATTTTTTCAAAGAGGCCAACAACTTATACAACAACAATAAATATATAATAAATTAACTATCAATAAACACTACTTTCCTATGAAACAACAAAAACGAATTCTTAAATTAACACACTACTGCACTGAATCGATATCGATAAAGATGACAGAACAGATTAGAGAAATTCTGACGCAGGTTTCTCTATGTTGCCTAATTAGTTATTTAGTTATAATATGTTCGATTTCTTGTTAGAAATAAAAAATTTTAGTAGTTCCAAGATTACACAAAATCTAGGCATGGGATAAAAAAGTTTATTTGAAGAAAGTTTATCCTTTTTTTCTTCTTAATGGCGGTACAGGCTCCTTTTTTCAATATTTTATTTAGTTATAGAGTAATTTCCACGTACACATTTCTGAAATTGGGCTCTGTACCGCCATTTTTTATTATATTACGAATATGTGTGCCAAATATCTCGACAAAATATTCAAAATTAGAGCCGCAATCTTGGAACGCGTTTGTTGCTACCTGTTGATTGCCTCTTAATATGCTTATTTCACTTAAAGTAAGATTATTATTTGATCGGGCTAAAAACGCATTTTCTATCCTATAAATACTGGATTTTGAGAGAATATTCCATTATTCTGGAACTTTATCATGACGTTAGGGCCCCCGCATACATACAACTTTTTAGTCGAACAACTATTTAGTCGAATCGTGAGAGTATTGCAATTTGTTCTCGACTAAACTATTTAGTTGTATAGGGTGCGCATACAATCGATAGTTGCAATGGAGATTTAAGTGTGTTAACATGTCGGAGTTAATTCGTTGACGACTGATGATTCCTTGTGGAATTTTTGTTGATACTTGAGATGGGCGGCACGTTGGACAATTGATTGTGGAATATCCGGAAGGTTGTGTAATTAAGTAGCTAGTGTAGTAGCTGTAAAGTCCTTAACTCTTCAATTTTTTTTGTTTGAAATACTTGTAAAATTTGAATTTTTGCGTCAAGTGTTTTGTTGTCTGTAAAGACTGTAATGGAGGAACTATTGAAAGTGCAAAGTTTTTGTCCTCATCTACATCTTCCTTTAAGATATTCAACAAAGATTGTTGTAATGTTGCATTTGCCATTCTTTTTATATCAATAGTTTGCTTAGCCAATCGAGGTGTTTCTATTTCATTCAATTCCGTGTATTATTTGGATAACTTTTTATAATTCGATTAAGAAATGTATATAATAAACAGTATATCAAAAAGTTCGACTCCAGAAGTGGGTGCTTAATTTTTTATTAGGTAAACAAATGAACTGCAAAGTTAGTTGTAGATAAATATAAAAGTAAACTTTAAACAATCATAAACCTACCTGTACCACACAAAATGATTCACTTTTCCGTGTTTCTATGTAGATATGCTTCCAACTGAACGATAGTCAAACAACTGTGGCTACCTCTGTACCTTGCGAAAGGTTTTTTTTTAAACGGGATCATTATATCCTATAGACGAACAAGACTTACCACAACAAAAGTGAAACAAATCACATTGTCAAATATGAATCTGAAATAAGTAACTTTCTACTGTTCAATTAAAACAATTATTTATTAGAAATGTCTGTAACATATTTAAAAACAATATATGTTTGAGTGTATTTTTTTAATAATTATTATAATTTAAACCACAAAGTTTATATTTTTCGTTATTTAAAATAATTAGATAAAAATAATGAATGCTTCCGGTAAAAAAGATCGGTATAGATCGTCCCAAACCCTTTTTTCAGTGCGTCACAGGTTATCTAATTCTCTCTAACGCATTACAGTTGAAAGTGACAGAAAAAACCGTACCTCTTGATTATTATACATTGAACTTAAAAAATTATGTATTACTTGACGGTTATTTGCATATTAAAATGACTTATACTTGGTCGGTTGGCGATTACAATAGTCTAAATAGATAACCAATCAATGAGGCGAGTAAAGATAATTGGTTGACGGCCTTCTTCAGCGACTATCGGAACAAGGTATGTATGCACAAGCCTACGCCGATGACGTAGTTTTACTGATGGAGGGGTTCTTCCCGGGAACAGTGCACGAGGTCGCTCAGGTGGCTCTCGAGCTCGTTAAAGAATGGTGTCGGGAGCAGTCACTCAAGGTTAGTCCTCAGAAGACTGCTGTGGTTCCGTTTACTCGGAGAAGGGTCATCGGATCTACTAAAAATCTTAGCTTTTATGGCAAAACATTATCGATTTCCAGGTCAGTGAAGTACCTAGGAGTGATCCTGTAATCTAAACTGTCATGGAAGGAACATCTGGACACTAAGCTGAAGAAGGCCGCTGCAGCTTACTGGGCGTGCAGAAGAGCTTTCGGAGCCAAATGGGGTCTGCAGCCGAAAATTTTACATTGGATATACCAATCCATGATAAAGCCTATACTGACGTATGCGGCAATCGTGTGGTGGCCACGGGCATGACTGTCTTCAGTCAAGGTCCAATTGGCTCATCTACAGCGGTTGGCATCTCAGGGGCCATGAGGACCACTCCTACAGCAGCTCTTGAGGTTCTGCTGACTTACCTCCTCTACATCCCATTGTAGAGCACGAAGCCATGATGGCAGCCTATCGTCTCAACTGCTCTGGATACTGGTTGGGAACGAATGGGCGGATGAGCCATTGTGACATTTGGAGACAGGCTATCGAGTGTTTTCCTGTGCTTTCTATGGTACAGGACAGCATGTCCCCTCAATTTGTTGGTTCAATTTCCTGACCGGGAGGAATGGGTAGAACGAGATCTGTCGGAGTGGGCTCACCTGGTTCACAGATGAGTCTAGAACAGACGAGCGGGCAGGTGCTGGAGTGTACGGTGGTGGAGTCGGATTTGAGTCTAGCCAGCCTCTCGGCTCTCATGCATCAGTCTTTCAGGCCGAGATCTTTGCGATCCTGGCATGTGCTCAAGAGATTACAGATAGGGCTTGCTCAGGCAGGACCATCTCTATCGGCTCTGACAGCCAGGCAGCGCTAAGGGCTTTGGAAGCGCCCAAGATCAGCTCTAAGCTGGTTCTTGAGTGCAAGAGAGCTCTGGATGACGTTGCTATAAACAACAGGTTTAGGTTGGTATGGGTACCGGGACACACAGCTGTGGAAGGTAACGAACGGGCTGACGCCCTAGTAAGGCGGGGCTCATCCTCAACTCTGCCGGTGGGACCCGAACCTGTGATTGGAGTGCCCTTCAGTACCGGTCAGGGTAGTCTCAGGGAGCTTCTTCTGCGGAAGTTCCAGGACTCCTGGGCTAGCTGTGGAGGTATGAGACAAGCCAGGCTCCACATAGTGGGGCCATCCAAAGGTCTTACAGCCCAACTGCTTCTTCTGGATCGTAGATGTTCCCTGGTGGTCAGTATGCTCACCGGCCACTGTAGACTCCGACGGTACCTTCATCTGCTTGGACTGGCGGATGGCTCACGGTGCCGTCTATGTAATGAGGAGGAGGAAACCTCCTCACATGTCCTCTGGGAGTGCCCGGAATTGGCCTATCGGAGGTGGCAGATCCTGGGATCGGCATCTATGCAGCCGAGCCAGGTGAGGGAGTTGTCTTTTAAGAGACGTGTGGCTTTCTGTAAGGCCATAAGGTTTCTGGGGGACTAGCATGGGAGCTCGGTGCAACCTGGGACCCATAAACGCTGGAGGACCAGGTTATCATGAACCTGGTCCGTAAGATAGGGGTGCTACAATGGACCCGCCGTAGGAGGCCTAAGTGTCTAAAGGGCTCACAAGCGGGCCCTGCCCCGATGTACCATAAAGATAATTTGACACAATAATAATCGATCATATGGTAAAATGACAATTGTAATTTCTAGGTTAGTATTTTTCAGCGACGTAAATATAAATATTTTATGTCATTGGTATATTCGGACATTGTATAGTGATTGTTGAGAAAAGATTGAATAATTGTTGCATGGGGGGTATCAAGCTTATTGTATTTAGAAAGAGTTAGATCACATATTGCAGGAGGAAAGGTCCAGGGGAAAGGAGTAACTGTATTTGTCTGATTAAAAAATTTTGGGAATTGAATATTATGGAGAGAGAGATATCTACTGATTCTCTCGTAAAAGGGGGGTTCGTTCTTTTTTTTTATTTACATAAGTTTCTTTGAAACGTTCTGCAATAGTGTGGTGGAAAGTGGGATGCGATTTTATTGCATATATGGATGATGCGTATGTTAATGAAAAGTACATTCTTCGGAAATTTAAAGGTGGTTCTCCGGTTAAACATTGTAAACTATTAATGGGGCTACTACAGAATGCTCCTGAGGCTATTCTTAATGCTGTATTTTGTATGACTTCTAGTTGAGCAAGAAGTGTCTTCTTTGCAGATGAGTATACAATTGATCCATAATCGAGTTTGGATCGTACTAGAGATTTGTAAATAAGAATCAAACTTTTACAATCTGAGCCCCAATTACGATTGCACAGTGTACGCATTAAACTGAGACCAGATTGACAGGATTGTTTAATGTGCATAATGTGGTACTTCCAAGATAGTTTTTTATCAAAGATCATTCCTAGAAATTTTAAGTGTTCCACATAAGTTAAATTGTTTCCATATAACTGAAGATCTGGAGTTGTAGACTGCCGTTTTTTTTGAAAATAAAATACATTTAGTTTTGGTTGTAGAGATTTGCAATCCTACAGCTTTCGACCAGGTTTCAAGGTGATTTAATGCACATTGTAAATTTTTCTGTATAGAAAGAATATTTTTTCCTCTTGAATATATAACTAAATCGTCAGCGTATAATCTCGCTTTAACAAGTTTTGGAAAGTTTTCTAAGATTTTGTTTATTGCTACTAAGAATAGTGTTGAACGAATAACAGATCCTTGAGGTGTTCCATTTGTTTGGTCTTTAGTGCTGGATAGTGTACCATTTATCTTAACCTTAAATTGTCTCTTACTAAGAAAATTTGAAAGAAATATAGCATGTTACCTTTGACGCCCCAATGACTTAGTGTGTTAAGAATGTCGTATCTCCAAGCCATGTCAAACGCTTTTGTTATATCGAAAAAAATCGCAAGACATTCCTGTCCAATTGCAAACTATTCATTTATCTCGGATTCTAGGTCAATTAAATTATCTATAGTGGATCTGTTCCTGCGAAAGCCGCTTTGTTCATTGATTGTTAATTTATTATTTTCCAAAAACCACCTTAGTCTATTATTCACCATTTTTTCCAAGATTTTACACATTGTGTTGGTAAGCGAAATTGGCCTATAGGATTCGGAATCAGTTCGTGGTTTATTTGGTTTTAGTAATGGAACTATTATCGCCTGCGTCCATTTTGTGGGGAAACTCATTATTAGTCCAAATTCTGTTGTATAGGTTAAGAAGATATTGTTTTCCATTATCTGGTAGATTTTGTAAGAAACTAACAGGAATATCGTCTGGTCCTGGCGCCGATTTTTTGCTGGTACTTAAAGAGTGATTAAGCTCTTCCATGTTAAATGTTATATTAACCTTCCGATGACCAACCTTTTTTTGTTACACGGATGACCAAGGGGGGGAATGACCCCAGGTCAAAAATGACAATTAACAAAAAAATGAATTTTTGAAGTGAAAACTTATTTAGGGACGTTGTGCACTTTCTTTGGATAGGGGAAAAGCATTGAATTCGCGACCTTCATCGCGACCGTCATTGCGACCGTCATCGCTCATGCTATATATTATGTGTATGTATATATACATGGTGTAGACGTATTTAAATTTATAATAAATGTAAAACCTATTTTACGATGGGGAAAAAAGATTAATTTCGCGACCATCATAGCGACCGTCATCTCTTCGGCGAAATAAATTTTGTATATATATATTAATTTATTATGTGTATGTATATATAAATTGTATAGAAGTATTAAATTTAAAATAAATATAAAACCTATTTTACGATGGGGAAAAAAGATTAATTTCGAGACCATCATAGCGACCGTCATCTCTCCGGCGAAATAAATTTTGTAGGTACAATATATATTTTATGTGTATGTATATATAAATTGTGTAGAAGTATTAAAATTTAAAATAAATGTGAAATCTATTTTTGGATGGTGAAAAAGGATTTATTTCGCGACCGTCATAGCGACCGTCATCTCTTCGGCGAAATAAATTTTGTACGTGTATTTATTATCTGTATGTATACATAAATTGTGTAGAAGTATTTAAATTTAAAATAAATATAAAATCTATTTTAGAATGGGGAAGAAGGATTGATTTCGCGATTGTCATCGCGACATCGCTTCGACGAAATAAATTTTGTACGTATATTATCATAATATATGTATAATAATAGTAATATTATCTATTTTCTGATTGAACTCACGAAATGTAAATTGCTTGTTGGAGTGAAAACTTCTTTAGGGACGTTGTGCGATTTTTGGATAGGGGAAAAGCATTGAATTCGCGACCGTCATCACTTATGCTATATATATTATTTGTATGTATATGTAAATTGTATAGAAGTATTTAAATTTAAAATAAATGTAAAACCTATTTTTCGATAGAGAAAAAGGATTTATTTCGCGACCGTCATCGCGACCGTCATCTCTTCGGCGAAATAAATATTTTGTACGTATATGTATTGAAGTTAAAACTTCTTTAGAGACGTTGTGCACTTTTTGGATGGGGAAAAAGTATTAAATTAGCGACCGTCATCGTTTCGGCGAAATAAATTTTTGAAGTGAAAAGTTCTTTAGGGACGTTGTGCACTTTTTGGATGTTGAATGGGGAGAAAGTAATAAATAAGCGGCCTTCATCGCTTCGACGAAATAAACATTTGCAGTGAAAACTTCTTTAGGGGCGTTGTGCTCTTTTTGGATGGAAAAAGTATTAATTATCGACCGTCATCGCTTCGATGAAATAAATTTGTAAAGTGAAAACTTCTTGAGGGACGTTGTACACTTTTTGGATGGGGAAAAATATTAAAATAGAGACCGTCATCGCTTCGACGAAATAAATATTTGAAGTGAAACTTCTTTAGGGACGTTGTGCACTTTTTCGATGGAAAAAGTATTAAATTAGCGATCGTCGTCGTTTCGATGACATCAATTTTTGAATTGGAAACTTCTTGAGGGACGTTGTGCACTTTTTGGATGGAGAAAAATATTAAATTAGCCACCTTTATCGCTTCGACGAAATAAATGTTTGAAGTCAAAAATTTCTTTAGGGACGTTATGCACTTTTTGGATGGGGATAAATTACTAAATTAGGGACCTTCATCGCTTCGACGAAATAAATATTTGAAGTGAAACTTCTTTAGGGACGTTGTGCACATTTTGGATGGGGGAAAAGTATTGAATTAGGGACTGTCATCCATCGCTTCGACGAAATAAATATTTGAAGTGAAACTTCTTTAGGGGCGTTGTGCACTTTTTCGATGGAAAAAAGTATTAAATTAGCGACCGTCATCGCTTCGATGAAATCAATTTTAGAAGTGGAAAGTTCTTGAGGTGCACTTTTTGGATGGGGAAAATATTATATTAGCGAACCTTCATCGCTTCGACGAAATAAATTTTTGAAATGAAAACTTCTTGAGGGACGTTGTGCACTTTTTGGATAAGAAAAAATTATTAAATTAGCGACCGTTATCGCTTCGACGAAATAAATTTTTTAAGTAAAAACTTTTTTAGGGACGTTGTGCACTTTTTTATGGAGGAAAGTATTGAATTAGGGCCGTAATCGCTTCGACGAAATAAATATTTAAAATGAAACTTATTTAGGGACGTTGTGTACTTTTTCGGTGTAAAAAAGTAATAAATTAACAACTATCATCGCTTCGACGAAATAAATATTTGAAGTGAAAACTTCTTGAGGGACGTTGTGCACTTTTTGGATGAGGAAAATTATTAAATTAGCGACCGTTATCGCTTCGACGAAATAAATTTTTGAATTGAAATTTTCTTTATGGTCATCACTTCGCTGAAATAAATTTTGTACATATATAAATTATGTGTATGTATACATAAATAGCACAGGGCATACGCATCGCGTATATCGTATATGATATAGGTACAGCACTTCTTTTAGGATGGGGTAAAAGCATTGAGCTCGTAATTTATATACTATAAGAAGTTTTCACTTCTGTCGGCACTCCCACGAGTGCCTTCAATTTTTTTTTTTTTTTTTGGCATGGACTTTATGTCATTTAGCCAGTCACAACATGAGTATTAGTGTCATGTGTAGTGTGTATGTTGAGTAAGTGTCTTGTTACTTTGCAAAGTCGACGCCATTAGCGTAAAACTACTTGGAATTACACATAATAGACGGTATTTTACTAAACATCAACTTCAGAATATATTTTTTATTCGTAAAATATAGGGATTTTTTTATTTCAAAATATGAGGATATCTAGAATGATATTAAAGTCAAATAAAAAAATAATGAGTTAAAAATTGAAAATACTTTTGAATTTATTAAAGAAAATCATACGCTGGGGTCACAATTTCCCCCACTTGGTCATCCGAAGGTTAAGAGGATTATCTTCAATGCAATTAAAATCTATTAATTTATTGTCCGAAATCATCTTGGTATTGATAAATTCTTTAGAAAAGTTTTTATTGCTCGAGTTCATTTCAAATTGTTTTGCTAATAAATCTGCTATTTCGTTATTAGATGTTACTATCTGTTTGTTATTGCATAGAAATGGAATCTTTTTATAGGTATTACTTCCAGATATTTTTCTAACTTTTTCCCATACGGTGCTTATAGGCATAGTGGAATTAATAGAAGACATAAATTCTTGCCAAGATTTTTTTCTGTTCTTTTTAGTTATATATCTAGCTTGAGCCCGTAACTTCTTATATTCTATAGTATTTTCAAGTGTTTTGTGACGTTTCAATTTGTTAAAGGATTTTTTATATTTCTTTATTATGTCAGTACACTCTGCGTTCCACCATGGTAATGAATTTCTTTTATGTAGAGTTTGTGTTTTACCTATATGATTTTCACCGGCAAGATGGATTAATGATATAAACGAATTCAAAAGTTCATCTATATGATGATTTTCGGTGACTTCTTTTAAGCTATGGCAGTTCTGTTGAATATACTTTTTGAATAAATACCAATCGGCTTTCTTTAGATTCCATTTTGGAATTGGGGTTGTATTAGTATCTTCATAATTACTGTTAAAAGAGACTTTAATAGGATAATGATCACTTCCAAATAAAAACGGAATTACATCCCATGAAAACTTTGCTGTAAGTACAGGATCACATAATGACAGGTCGATAGCTGATGAAGTACCTGTATGAATATTATATCTTGTTGATTGTTCATCATTCAGTACGTTTAGGTTTTTTGAGGTAATTATGTTTTCTAAAATTTTGCCCTTGGAATTTATTCCAAGAGATCCCCATATTGGATTATGGCTGTTAAAATCACCAACGATTATTCTGGGAGTGGGAATCTGTGATAGGTAAGTCAGGTGGAATATAAATATTACAGATATTCATTTTTTGTGGAAAGGACACTGATACTCCTACTACTTCTAAATTACTATTGATTACTAATGCTTCTGGACAATTCGACGCAGATCTCAGGATCGAATTGTTTTGTAATGCCCCTTTGTCCGCTTCTTCTCGATCGACGATGGTAAATAAATGTTTGAGTGTGGAGAAAAAATATGGTTTTATTGACAGCTACGTAATTACACTATAGATGATGTTCAGGTAAATTTCTATGATAGACTGCCTTTAATGACAGCTACTGATAATAATTACACTCGGCGTAACTTCTAACAACGACTTACGCACTTGTTAACAAGGTAACTATTTCAATTAGACTGCAACCCAAAATAGTCCCCTTGGTAAATTTATAATCTCGTCAAAATATGCAATTCATCAATAAGTTGCATGACAACCGAACTACGGACCTTGCGTTTTGAAAGGTTGCAACTACAGTTTAAAGGAAGCTATTGCAAAACTTAAAGTTCAATTGGAAAATACATTATTTGGCAATTTACTAAGTTTGCAGGTTGAATGGACTCTAATTATTAAAATATTACTCGATGTTTCCCAATGTTTCAATTATACATGGTGAAACTATAAAAGTTTAGGAAGTTAAGAAAAAATGTGAGATTACAAATTAAGGGATTACTTTGAGATTGAACAGCTTCTGATTCATATTTTTTGTTAACATACGTAACAACTCCTCCACTAGCGATATCTGCGTTGTCTCGGTTTTTATGGAAACAAGAATAATTCTTCATGTCTCAACTATGATATCCTTTAAAGTTTGTTTCTTGTAAACATATTATTGATGGTGAGATTATTGAACATAAATGTTTAAGCATTTCTAAACGGGGATAAAACCCGTTAACATTCCACTGTAGTATCGGATCGAAGATTTTAGTTTATTTCTGGAGCTGAATTTGTCGAACAATCACTATCTTGATAAGTGGGATCGTCTAGCAGTTTTTGGATTTTTTTTAATAATTTAGTGCATTTGGTTTTCATGCTTTTCTCTGTAAAGTATGGCTTAATTATTGTTATCATGTTTACAAAGTTAGATATATCCGTTGTGTATGTTTGTAGTAAACTCAGGGGGTTAGTCGAGCTAGTACAATTTTCAAAAAAGTCAACAGTTTGTTCATATGTTAAGTTAAAATTATTTGACGTATCGTGAAATACTATTTTTGTTGGCATCATTATTTCCTGAATTGATTCAGTTGGCTTTTTTTGTTTCTTTTTGGTTTGTGTTGGTATTTTAAATTCTTTATCTAATTCTTCAGTGGGAGATGGAGTAGAATTAATTTCCGAAATTGTTCTCTTATTGGTCGTTGACTGATCCTTAGATGTACAATTAGTTTCCATAATTAATACGGGGGGCATTAAATTAGTATCTGTTTGTTGGTTAAGTGAAGGTTCGGCACTAGAATTACTGACTGGATGATTTGGTTCCATTTCTAGGGGTGATGGAATAGACTGGGGGGATTCTTGTGGTTGTTGTTGTATTGGTTGTTGTTGTATTGGTTGTTGTTGTATTGGTTGTTGTTGTTGTATTGGTTGTTGTTGTATTGGTTGTTGTATTGGTTGTTGTTGTATTGGTTGTTGCGGTTGGTGTTGGATATGAGAGGAATCATTTTGTTGATTATGATTTGGACAATTTGCTGCAATGTGACCTGTGGTCCTACAGATAAAACATGAAGGTTTATCTAAACTTAAATATATGCGATACGAAGTTTGATCATATGACAATAAGAAAGAAGAAGGAAGGTCTATATCTACAAGTGGTTGAATATAAGTTTGTCTTCTAAAACTGAGGACGTGTTGAAATTCTGGAAGTTGACTACCGATTCTAAGGAAGGTTAAAGGTGACATTAATTTAAGACCGAATTTGGCTAACTCATTCTCTATTAGAATATGTGGAATAGAAGGGCAAACACCCGATAGTAACAGTCTTTCGTTCGGAGTTATCAATTTTCGTGCTTTTAGATTGTCGCCTTTGATTGTTATTTGTGCTGGACCGGACATAAATTTTTCCACCAGGGATTCGCTGGAGAGATAAATACATATTCTGTTATTTGATAGCCTTGATGAAAATAAAATATTCCGTGGATGAACAACTTCACCAAGTGCTATCAAGTACTCTTCTATTTTAGTATCAGGTAGCGAATTAAATAAAATTTCTTGAAGCTTTGAAGGAAACTGAATTGAAGAAGCATTGTTAAGCACAGCTGAATATGAGGTTTTGTTTTGTTGAGGTTGTTGATGATCTTCAGTCATGATTGTTAACAAATTAGTTAGGTCGGATCTGGTATCATTTGGTAAACTCATTAGTAATTATGAATCAGTTTCAGAACCAGAACTAGTTCCGAGAACTGGCCTTTCGGCCTTCACTTAACCTTACAAACGGTATGCTTTGTAATGTTTTGAATAAATAAATAATAAAAACTCACTGGTTTATTCCGTAAGGTAACTGCACTATATACTATTACTTTTTGCTTATTTTCAAGTTTATTTGGATATACACTACTATGAAAAAGATGATTTTTTGGGACTGAAATGTAAACACAGTTTGTGTTACTATGTTCAGGACCGGACCTATAGTGAAATTTGATTTTATTTTTATTTATTTTTACATTAATAATTATTTATGATATAAGTGTTAAAAGTACACGTTTAAGGCACGCATGTGAAAGTTTGCAGAATGAGCGATAGCGAGTTCTGCAATTCACATGAGTGCCTTAAAAATGTACTTTTTAACACGCGTATCATACAATATTTTTTCTACAAACGTAATTACAGGACAATATCTACAAAAACTTTTACTTGAACTTGACTGACATTCCATTTTTATATTTTTTTGACATTACATCAAAATTGTCTGTGCGGTCAATACGAACTGCAGTGCCTTAAAAATATTTTAAAGCACTAGTGCCTTAAAGTAGCATTTTTAACGCTCGTATGGAGTGCTAAAAATTGCATTTTTAACACGGTTGTAGAAAAAATAATTTAAATAATATTATTCAGACAAATATTTGTATAAATATTGATATTTATATAAATATAAATATTCTGACAACTGTCAGATTTAACTAAAATGTGATGTAATGATTTGCGACATTCTTAAAATCCTATATGACGTCAAAATTAAATGACTGACTGAAAAAAGGGTTTGGGAACCACTATACTGACTATACTGATTTTCCGTGTCTCTACTCCCAACTGAACAATGGTCAAATAACTGTTTAGTCGAATGTATGCGAGGGTCCATCTAACGCCATAGGAATTGACCTGCTTGTCGATAGTTTTGCGACTTTTCAGTCAAAAGGCGATCGAGGATGTCTTTTGTTTTTTTAGTCGAGCAACTATCGAGTTGACAGTATGCGCACTTCAATATATTGCTAGAGACTTATGATACACAACTAAATAGTTGTTCTACTAAAAATTATATGTATGCGGTGGGTCTTACATTTCACAGTGTTTATCATTAGTCCATGTGGTGAGACCGCTCCCGTCTGAAAAAATTTCTGATTCGGTTTCTTTGCGGATTCCTATTCAAAAATGTTCCCTTTAAACAAATCTGAAGGGTGCCGGGCGGAATTTTTGGGCAGAAATTGTTTAAACAATTTTTTTAAACAAATACAAAAGATCACCTTTTTTTGACCCGAAAAATATTTTCTTAGGTTTTTTGGTAATTCTAAACAAGAAAGGTATCTTGTGATTTTTCTCAAAAATTAATAGTTTTCGAGTTATAGGCGATTTAAAATCTGAAAAATGGGAAAATAAACATTTTCAAGGCTTAAAAACTCATTTTTAAATTAGTATTTTTGAGGTTGCCAAGTACTTAAATTGTAGTTTAAACATTCATTTTCAAGATTTTGAAGAGTGCTCGGGTCTAACCTTAAATTAGACCATCGTTTTTAAATATTAAATATGCCTGTCTATCCGATTTTTTTCATATTCTTTGGGATATTCTAAATAAAATAGGTTTCTTGTCATTTTTCTCAAAAGTTAATCGTTCTAAAGTTATAAGCGATTTAAAATCCGAAAATTCGTATTTTCGCATTTTGCGGATTTTAAATCGCTTATAACTTTAAAACTATTAACTTTTGCGAGAAATGACAAGAAACCTATTTTATGAAGAATGTCCCAAAGAATCTGAAAAAATATTTTTCGTAGAAAATAAGAGATTGTTGAAATAGAACGCGCCGCACCGGCAAAAAAATCGGATAGACACGTATATTTAACAATTAAAAAACGACGATCTAAATTAAGATTAGATCCGACCACTCTTCAGAATCTTGAAAATGAATGTTTAAACTACAATTTAAGTACTTGGCAACCTCAAAAATACTAACCTAAATATGGGTTTTGTAAGTCTTGAAAATGCTTATTTTCGCATTTTTCAGATTTTAAATCGCCTGTAACTCGAAAACTGTCAATTTTTGAGAAAAATCACAAGATACCTTCTTGTTTAGAATGGCCCAAAAAATCTAAAAAAATATTTTTCGTGTCAAAAAAAGGTGATCTTTTGTATTTGTTTAAAAAAATTGTTTAAACAATTTCTGCCCAAAAATTCCGCCCGGCACCTCAGATTTGTTTAAAGGGGACATTTTTGAATAGGAATCTACAAAGAAACCGAATCAGAAATTTTTTCAGACGGGAGCGGTCTAAGCACATGGACTACATGTCACATCATGTTTTGCAGGTTTTTGATTAATTCAATAGGGAACTTGCATACATTTTTAAATATTAAAATAATATTATAAACATAAGGTAACATGATCTTAAAACGCTTGCATGCAAAAAAACAAATATGGTTCTTTTCATGAGGATTTTTCAGTGCGTCACAAATGATAGAAAAAAGGTAAGACCGTGATAATATACATTTATAACATTTATTCTAACATGACATTTTAGTTAAATCTGACAGTTGTCAAATTTTATTTGCAATTGGGCATAAAAACAAATCAATTGTCTTTATTGCATTTATAAAATGGTATTTTCTTTGATTTGTATAGTCTTATAACTTGTACAGATTATATTCGTAGATATATTATATAATTACTAAATAATTTTTTTTCTATTATAGCGCCATCTATCGACAACTAGAATAATCACCGAACTAGAATAATTACCAAAGTAATCACCGACGTGCCTTTTTTTCTGTCATATACAATTTAATGCGTTAGAAAGAAATCGAAAAACTGTGACGCACTGAAAAATGCTCACGAGAAAAAGCATATTTAAACCCATACGGTTATTACGACGCTTTGAAAATGCTATGAAATTCAAATTTCTTAGGAGGCGCTTGAACGTTCTTCTATTGGTCTGACGTCACGGACCACGGTCAACCAGGCTAGGAGTCGAAAACAACGCGATTAGAGTATTACGGAAATTGTATATTACATTTTAATCGTATTTAATTGGAAAATACCAGGTAGTATTTATATTCTTGTATAGTTCTACAATCAGTTTATTTAGTTTCAATATAAAATTTATAAATCTTTAGAAATTGCTACTTTCTAACCCGTTGTCCTAGGTGAACGACAAACGCGACAACGCGACACGACGCGACGCGACGCGAAAATATCAAGTAATGGTTGTATTTGTGTATGGCCTACGTTTTCGGGTTAATCAGTCTACGACAAGACGCGACGAAGTGCGAACTTGATTTGTTCGCGACGAGACACGACACAGTGTGACGCCCCATTGCTTTTTTCAATTCAAATTATGCTACGCAATAGTTTATTAAATAAATAAAAACTAATAATAACTATATAGTACCAGTGTTTTTTCATTAACATACCTTAAAGTCAATAACAGCCTCTCCTCAATAGAATTTGGTTTTTGAAAATTACTTATTGATAGTTATTGATAGCTCAGTTATTAATACTGAGTTTAACAGCTGCAATGATATAATTGAAAGTGAATAAGCCACAATACTCTTTAAACCAACGTGGATTATTTCATTAATTTCCGATATAAATGATTAAACTCTCCAAATTTGCTCGTTCTAAATGTATGACATTTGTTGGCTTTCTTTTTCGTTTATGGAATTTTTTAGCTAAGTATTTAAAATATCAATTTTCTAGTAATACTGCCGTATACTTCCCCACACTTAAGAATAGGAATGAATAATTGACATCGTCACGTTTGTCCTGGTTTGAGTGATGGAAAGCGACGCGATGCGACGCTACATAAGCCACACGTCGCGTGAATTACTGGTCGCATCGCATCGCAACGCATCGCATCGCGTCGCGTCGTTTTCCGTCGCTCATCTAGGACAACGGGTAAAGGGTTTAAACGCATAAGTACTATTACTCATGAGGGTTTTTCAAAACAAATCGATTAGGTTAATCTGGGGATTGTAAGGGTAAGTTTAATTTAATTAAACTAACTTGGAGATTAAAAATACAGATGTTAAATATTTACTGATTAATGGAACAGATTTTGCAAATATTCTCGAAGCATTTCTTTCGCTTATGGCGAAATCCTCTCCAAGAGACATAAATGTGTGTCCTGTTATCTTTTTAGAGTTAAAAATAGATGCATTGTTTGTGTTTTACAATGTTTTTCCATTAACTAAAACGTATAAAATGAAACGTGTACAATCTAGGTCTGTATTGAAACTTCATCGCTGTACAATTCAGAGACAAACTTTTAAATTGTTTTGCTTCCTCTTCTTTCGCATCTTCATCGCAAGATACAGAAACACTTTCATTGTACCAATAGTCATCACTACCACTATTTTCACTATTATCTTAAAATACAAAACTTCCTGGTTCACTTTTTGTATCTTGAAATATTGTTTCAAGTCTTTTATAGGTGAAGTTCCTGCATCCTTATTATGTATTTGCAATGGCGGCAACCCGACTGTAACACTCCTTTGAAATTTACACTGAATACCTTTATTGAGATACCGTTTTGAAGTAAAGCTGGTTGGTTTAATTCAGGTCCTGATTGAACTAAGGTTGTGAAATTAGGATCACACTGTCTCTTATCATCATTGTCCTCTAGAACAGACTTAGATGTAGAAGCGACATCTTCAAGAAGCTGTCGTTTAACCCTTTAGAGGGCTGCTTCCCTCACAGGCTGAAAAAAGCTCATTTCCTGACTGGTTGACAATCAAATATGTGCGGGACAATACCTGACTTAATAATTTTGTGACCACCAATAATCTTGAATTATATATAGTTATCCATGTCTTGTTCCAACTGCAACCAATAAACAAGTTTAAGCAGGCACATTTCATGAAACGACAACTAATATTTTTTCTTGAAATAGAAAATATCTTATTAGGTACCTAACTAGATAAATACTCACATCGAAATAATCCTCACAGACATAAAGACCTTTGCTACTTTGTGAAATATCCTATTTATCTCGCAAGCATGCCTTTAGCCATTTTAATCGACGTTTTGATTCTACTAGTAGAGTAAAAAATTGTTTGTTGGATGTTCTGACAGTTGTGCTTTGGCATTCCGGTACTATATAGTACTTATATTACGCTACGCAGATTTGTTTTCAACTTTGATAAAGTATATTATACACTAAATACAATAATATTGTTACAATAAAATACAATACAATAATAACACAGTTATTCAACAGGCACAACTAAGAATGGCAGAATGCATTAAATGCAATAGCTCATCGAACGGGCGAACTAGAACGCAGTGGTTGGTGACGTCAGACCCCAGCTCGCGCTTTTGAAGTTGTTTGAAACGGAAATTTTGCGCGCGGAACTTTGATCAGTTGTTGTACGTACACCATTCATTGTTAAGACGTAATATTTTGAATATAACATTTTTAAACATAAATTAACAATTTTATACAAAAATATTTTTATGTGCAAGTTCCTTATTATTACATATTACATTTTTTAGGGATACTACACAACTAAATGTCCATTCTAGAAAGCACACCGGCGAAAAACCATACGCCTGCACAGTTTGCGATAAAAAGTTTTCGGTAAACGGTAACCTAAGTAAGCACATGAGAATCCATACTGGTGAAAGAAGGTTTGAATGTTTTACTTGCCAGAGAAAGTTTACCCAATTTGCTCATCTAGAGGATCATATTAAAACTCATTCAGGTAATAAAATTGACTCAGACAGGTTATAATCTTTATTTGTACTTACTTATACAGGGTGGACCAAAGAAAAGAGTCCACCTCGATATTTGGCAGTAGTTATTAATTTTAATCAGCGACCTTAGAAACTACCGACCCATTAGCTTGCTGTCACAAGTATACAGTGTGTTTGTTAAAGAATGGGCCATAGCTTAACCTTAGATTCCTGAGGTTAAAATAGGACGATTTAAGCTAACTTACCTTAGTACGAAAGGTGATAATAACCGCAATACAGGGTGTCAAAGTTAAACTTTTATTTTATTTTTTCTTTAATATTTCCTGACAGACATGGGATAATAACACGAATGTTGTTCTGAAGCTATTTTCTTGTGGCATTTTTATAATAAATTACTTTTAATGGGAAATAAGCCACAATTTTACCAAAAAAATGATTTTATTAACGTTTCGAAGCCCAAATCGGGTTTCGTTGTCAAAATCAAAATACTACTAAAATAAACAAAAATGTTGTTGCTAAGTAAAAAAATTCTTCTAATAATTTATTTAATCTGACTCATTTATATTGGCAATTCAGACGTATATTATACATTTTAAAGTAGAAGACTTTAAAATGATACCGCCAATATTTATGAGTTGCGTTCCTGGGACGACTTTACTAAAAGATAGTTCATTCGATTACATGAAATCAATCCCAACTCAAGAATATCCGTCACAAAAAAAATCATAGCATGTGATCTGTCTTTAAAAAGACAACCAAATGCAACGATGACAGTAAAATTCTCGCGTTAGAGATTCCATAGTAAATCACGAGGGAAAACCCAGGAAAAAAACCTCGTGATACTATCCCGACATCGTAAGTATTTATTCTTACATTTAATTTACTTTCAAAAAACTAATACCAAATTCTGACTTTAATATGTTTAAATTATAAATAATATTAATAATACATAGATATGCAATAAGTAATACTAAAATATAAAATTTGTACTAACTCGATATGTTATTGACTTACTAATCGTGGTATTTTCTTTCTATTTACTTCCTCTTTCAGTATGGGTAACCATCTTACTGCATTCTACTGAGGAATTTGCGACACAATTGGTTTCATTTAGCATAATTAGAGCCGCTTCTTTGATTTTTCTCTTTTTACTATCTGATTCTTTCAGGGCTATACTTGAATCTCTCCACTGAACTCTATGTTCATTATCCCATGCATGTTGACATATTTGAGATCTATCAAATTCTCTATTTTTAATATAAGACTGATGTTCACTTATTCTAACGTTTAATGGTCTTGATATTTCACCTAAATAAAATTGTTCGCATTCACAAGGTATGTTATAAATACAATTCTTTGTTCTTTCTTGTTCACTGTTAAGTTTAGTTTTAGATAGAATAGATCTCAATGTGTTTGTTGCTTTGAATGTTGTTGAAATGTTGAATTTATTTCCTATTGTTTTAAGTTTCTCGGATAGTCCTTTTATATATGGTATTGATATTTTTTCGAAATTCGGTAAGCGAGGGTTTTTTGGGATGAGAAATCTAAATTCGCCACCAAAAATGATGTATTACCCAGAGGGCGCCACATGCGCCTTTCAGTGCTTACTAATACGTTCAATTTTTTTTATTACCCACTCTACATACTTTTTGAATCAAAGCTTTTATTCTCTTAATATTTTTACTTAAAAAAGGGATGCTACATTCATCTCGCTAAACTCGACCGTTTTCAAAATAAACGCATTTTAAATCTGCGATTTAACATAATTTTTTGCATAATATCGTTGTTGTTACACCCGAAAAATAACTTAAAACCATAAAATTTTACAAAAATGTATCGCAAATTTCTTCAAATCGAATTTGCGATGCAATGACATGAATATGAGAACTGGCACAATTATTTTGGTTTTAAGTCATTTTTCGGGTGTAACTACAATGATATTATGCAAAAAATTATGCTGTATCGCAGATTTAAAATGCTTTTATCTCGAAAACATTTGAGTTTAGCAAGATGAATGTAGTATACCTTTTTTAAGTAGAAATATTAAGAGAATAATAGTTTTGATTCAAAAAGTATGTAGAGTGGGGGATAAAAAAAATTGAACGTATTAAATGAGCGCTGAAAGACGCATGTGGCGCCATCTAGGTAATACATCATTTTTGGTGGCGAATTTAGATTTCTCATCCCAAAAAACCCCCGCTTACCAAATTTCGTGTTGTTATCCCATGTCTTTCAGGAAATATTTAAGAAAAAATAAAATAAAAGTTTAATTTTGACACCCTGTATTTCGGTTATTATCAACTTTCGTACTAAGGCAAGTTAGCGTAAATCGGCCTATTTCAAGCTCAGGAATCTGAGGTTAAGCTATGGCCCATTCTTTACCAATCACCCTGTATAAGCTATTCACAAGAGTTATTACCAACCAGACTAGGAAGTAAGTTGGATTTCTATCAGCCAAAAGAGCAAGCAGGTTTTAGAGCAGGATATGGCACGAATGATCATTTACAAGTAATTAAGAACTTAATAGAAATACTGTTGAATATAACAAGCCATTAGTCCTGACATTTGTTGACTACGAAGCACAAAACAGTAATGCATGGAAAAAACTGAGGGAGACCTATATCCAGCAGTGGATATCTATCCGGGTTGAATGATAATGATGATTAATTTAAAGGAATCTAGGGCCTCGATTTTTGACCCTTCGCTTCGTTATCAAACGTATTCGCTTCGTATCTGTTTAGTATACGTAGCGAATACGTTCGATAACGAAGCGAAGGGTCAAAAATGGAGGCCCAGGCCGTAGAAGAATGTCATGGTTACGAAATTTGAGAGAGTGGTTTGGCTGCACCACTAATGAACTTTTTAGGTCAGCTGTAAACAAAGTCAGGAAAGCCTTGATGATTTCCAATCTCCGATAGGAGTAGCACAAGAAGACGTTTAATTTTAAGAAAATGCCGGAACAGGTCGATTTTTATTTTTAAATTACAATTTTTTGATATATATACAGTCGGAAAAATGAAAGAGTACCCATGAACGATCACATAAATCACTTATTTTATATTTGCTGTCTTTTCTATAAATAGCAAACGTTTGTTATAGAAAAGGATAGCAAATACAAAATAAGTGATTGATGTGATCGTTCATGGGTATTCTTTCATTTTTCCGACTGTATATATCATACTAGTGACGTCATCCATCTGTGCCTGATTAGGTAATCGATGATTTTTTTAAATGGAAAAGGGGTCGTGTGGTAGCTCATTTGAAAGGGTGTTTAATTGTCTATTCAGTAATATAAACAATAATATTATTTATACAGGGTGGCCAAAAAAATAATTTTTGAATTAAATTGACGCAAAAAGAAGAATGTATGTAATTTATTTAACTCAAAATACATTATATTGCTGTCAGAAAATAGAAAGAAAATGTTTTTTTGGCAAATAAACATTGCTTTTCGCTTAATTTAAATGTTCAAACTGTCAAGAGGTAAGTGGGAGGCTGTTTGTCATTTAATTTAAGTGAAAAGAAATGTTTATTTGTGAAATAAACATTTTTTTATTTTCTAACAGCCCTACAATGTATTTTGAATTAAATAAATTACATAAATTCTTCTTTTTGCGTCAATTAATTTAATTCAAAAATTATTTTTTTGGTCACCCTATACATATAAATAATGATAATAATGTTTATATTACTGAATATAGAATTGAACACCCTTTCAAATGAGCTACCGCATGACCGCTATTCCCGTTTAAGAAATCATCGATTACTTCATCACGCTCTGATAGATGACGTCACTAGTATGAAATAAATGCCAAAAAATTGCAATATAAAAATAAAAATCGACCTGCTTCGGCATTTCCTTAAAATCTAATAACTACTGCCAAATATCGAGGTGGACTCTTTTCTTTGGCCGACCCTCTATATTTTATAATTTAATTTCTAACTGCCTTACTTATAAAACGCTCTTATTCTAATGTTATTCCGTATTTATATCTAGAATAGTCATCCTAAGTATAAGGTAGATATAATACGAAAATAATTTACAAAATCCACAAGGAAAAGAAAAAGTTTTCCTGTAGTTGGCTGTATACCATCAATCACAAAATTGGAAAGAAATCCTTTGTAAAAGGTATAAAATTTTTTTATTAAAAATCCCTTAAAAGGGCTACATCACAACAAAACGTTTTCGATTTTTATAAAAAATCATCATCAGTGTTCGATAAACTGGATGCTAGCTGAGCCACAAAAGAAAAATATTTGGGTAAAAACCCTTTACATAAAATATAGATGCCTTAAAAGTGCATACTTCAAGAAAAAGGCCTGTGATGGTCACATGGCAAACAGGATAATGCCCTAAGGTAAGGTATACAGGTTTCCCAACACGTGGGATCCAAATTGAGTTGATCACATTTCAATGACTTAATGGCAACTTGCCATTAAGTCATTGAAATGTGATCAACTCAATTTGGATCCCACGTGTTGGGAAACCTGTATACCTTACCTTAGGGCATTATCCTGTTTGCCATGTGACCATCACAGGCCTTTTTCTTGAAGTATGCACTTTTAAGGCATCTATATTTTATGTAAAGGGTTTTTACCCAGATATTTTTCTTTTGTGGCTCAGCTAGCATCCAGTTTATCGAACACTGATGATGATTTTTTATAAAAATCGAAAACGTTTTGTTGTGATGTAGCCCTTTTAAGGGATTTTTAATAAAAAAATTTTATACCTTTTATAAAGGATTTCTTTCCAATTTTGAAAATAATTTGTTACCAATAAACTCGGTGTAAGTTAGTTATAAGAATTCCCACTTTATTCCGAAATAATAGTTTGCCAACGTCGCAATCTTCTGCGCAAATATTTAAAACAACGATATATTGGGTGAAATATGCATAGACATAATAAGGATAGACAGGGCATACTGAGCAAAATAGCGTAAGGCGCGGGCAGTCGATCGGTGGTCTATCTTTCTTTTTACAAAGCGATCCCGCTCACGTGACAGACAAAGATAGCTAGACCACTCAAAGTGAATATTGTCCATTGATATTGGCGTTACACCTCGATGCACAGAGCGGCCCATACCTTGCCTGCTACCCTGTCTACCCTTTATGTCTATGTAAATATGTTAATTTCGATTTTTGTCTACAAAGTCTGGTCTGTCAGTTACTGGCAAATCAAATATATTTTAATATATCGTTATTTTTTGTTATCTTGTATGTTGAGTTTGAGTATTTTATAAAAAGGCTTCAAATAAAAGAGAACGTTGCATTAAATAGGAAAGTGAAGAAAAAGTAAACATATTGATTTATTTTAATTATAAATGCAATATAAATATGTTAATTTCAGCATCTGTTAAAGAATATTGTGGGAGATTTTCTACATATCATAGAAAATAAAGACCTCATTATCCTTGTAGAGTGGAGGATAAGCCTCCTCCTCGCTTGTCCACAACAAGTGAATCATTTTTTCTAAAAACCTTACACCATCTTTAGAAAACCGATATTTTATTCTGAATTCTTTATCAGTGTAGTTTGAAAAGAGATTTATTATTTATTTGGAAGTTTTCCTTTTTCGTGTATTTTTCATCATGTTAATTAAATTATCAACTTCCTCGATAACCGCAATACCTCTCAAACACATTTTTTTCTTATATAGTGCTAGTTAAAAGTTCCTTTCCCGTTTCGTATCTTTTGAACGGATATACTTATAATAGTGAAATTTGGAGGGAGGAACTAAATGGACGTAGGCTTCTTAACTAGTCATAACAGGTGACTTAATAGTGACAGATGACTTTACAGCGCCACTGTGACAGATAATTTTAAATGGGACCTAGTTCGCGATGAAAAACAAAGTAGCTGACTGGTGGAATAAATTTAAACTAGGTACTATAAGTGGTATAAACAAACCAGAAAATTGTTGATTGAAATGGAATTTGGTCACTATTAAGAAATTTTTAGTAAATTTCAGCATTATGAGTACATTATATGTACTCATATAATGTTTATATAATGTACTTTATATAATGTTTGTTTATACCATTTATATCGGTAATTTTCTTGCATTCGACCTGCCCTCTATATTCCGTTTCAATCGAGAATAGCAAGTGATACCTCGTTTGAAAGGTATTAAAAATACCTATTCAGTCATACTAATTTTGTTTGAGTTTAAGCTCATTTTGATGAATAAATGAAATAAATATAAAATTGTAGTTTCGCATTTAGTTAATAAAAATTTAAACTTCCGCTATGGTTACTTGTCAAAAAGGTTGACGTAAAAACTACTAGAGAACTAAAAAACTTCAACTTTTTTGACAAAACAACCATAGGCGGACATTTGAATTTTTATTATGCGAAACTACAATGTTATATTTATTTAATTGATTCACCAAAATCAAAATCAACTTAAACCTAAAAAAATTAGTATGACTGAATAGGTATATTGAATACCTTTCAAACAAGGTATCACTTGCCATAAGGTCCCATTTAAAATTATCGGTCACAGTGGCTCTGTAAAGTCATCTGTCACTATTACGTCACCTGTTATGACTAGTTGAGAAGCCTACGTCCGTTTATTTCCTCCCTCTAAATTTCACTATTATAAGTAAGTATAACCGTTCAAAAGATACGAGGGAGGAACTGACTTTTGACTAGCACTGTACAGTGCCGGCAAAAAAAATCTTTACATTGCCAAATAAATCACCAAATTTGAAGACAATTTGCATGCGTCCTGTCCGCGCTTGGTGGGGAGGGTAGGGGAGGGTGATAGCCCAGCAAACAGACCGACGTGTTAATTACGTGAATTTTGGGTACATTTGTCACCAATATACGTAAATTGCTTACGTGAATTTCACGTGAAAATTTGGTTGGAATGTCACATTGAAAACACGTCTTTAAATTACATGAATAACTCGTCTTCAATAGACGTGTTATTTACCTTAAATAGCAATAAAATGTTTCGGGAAATTCACGTTGCAAATACGTGTTGATTAACGTATCTTTTAGGGAATGTATATATTAGTATTCACGTGAAAGGTACGTCCTCGGTTCACGTAAATAATTCGACCTTAATTAACTTATGAATCGCGTAATTATTATCCTCATATGATATAAATAAAACAAGCATAATATAAAGTATTAACAATGTATTTATTTAGTAGAATTTAGATAATTTAAAACATTTGTCTTGTAAAATTATTATACAAGATAATGAACCAAAAATGGTACCGACCTAAAGACACATTAAAAAATTTGCCAACACAAAACACAACACAGGTCACTTTTTATTTCTAGGAGGACACTTCGACACTTTCTTGTTTTTTCTAATTGCATAATCGGCGGCACTTCAACCCTCGAGCAGTGAGGTAAACGTTAATACGAATGACATTATTATAAATAAACCCGCCTAAAATAAAACGAAGGAAATAAAGCTCTTCACGTTTCACGGTTTCACGTTCACTTTCACTTTTTGTTGTGAGAAATGTGAGAAGAGAAGCTGATATTAGAAGTTATGATCATCGATTTTAAAAATCGATTATTTTTAAATTACAGTTAAACTATTCTACTTACTTTAAATTAGTATTACGTATTTTCTTTTTGTTTTTAAATTTCTTCTACTATTAACTAATTGGTCTTACTAAAAATCTATTTCAATACCAGAATAATATAAAAAAATAATCCTATCGAAACGTATCTATTATTCGACAAATCGATTAATTTAGTTGTAGAACCAACTATGTTAATCACGTACCGTGGTCACGTGATAGTATTTAAAGGAGGAGAAAGGCTTGGTAGTACGTCATCACCGCGCGCGATTTGAAAATTAGCTCCTGTGATATTTTTAAAGAAAGAAATAGCAAAAATAGCGTCAAATCAAGGTTGGATTGAAATAGTTATGCTAAATGATTTTAAAAGCGAAATCATAAACTTTTTGTTTAAATATTGGTATTATTTAGATTACTTTTACGTGAAATACATCTAATTTTTCTACGTCCATAAAATACAGTGAGTACAATTCAAGCGATACGTATTTAACCAACACCGTTGTAAAATTTTGTTTTCCAAAATATTTCTCAAAATTTAACCAAAGGAAGTTATTTCTGTTTCGTGATTATTACGTGAATTAAACGTACCTTTGCGATGTAACCGACATTCACACCTATTATAAAAACATGTACTATATTCGTCATTATGATTTTATATTATTCTAATGTCAAACATGTATAAAGGATGCACTAATATATAGGTGAATAATTTGGCAATGAAATACGTTTTTTTTTCCCGTCATAAATCACCGAGTTACGTATTCGTTGAAATTTGCCGTAAATTTAACGTAATCATCACGTAACTGGGCTCAAACCTGTTTGCTGGGAGCGTACTTGCGACGGCAATTATCTTATTTAGGGTATTCTGCGCGTTTGCACTGTAAACAGTTAGCTTTGTGCGGGTAGTCAGTGTTAAACTTCTTCTCATTTACCGCGTAAAGTTTGAGATCGTCAAATTCTAAATTGAACTGACAAATATGGGTCGAAAGAAACTCACAAAAGACGAGAAGGTTTGTGCTTTAATATTACTGTAGAAAGGAGACTCTGTAATTACTGTAGCACCTGATATTGGTGCTTCTAGAGAGGCTATTTATCAACTAAAACGTTCGGCTGCAAGGTTTCAGTTGATAAATAGCCCCTCTTAAAGCACCAATATCACGTGCTACGGTGATTACAGAGTCTCCTTTCTCCAGTAATGTTAAAACACGAACCTTCTCCTCTTTTGTGAGTTTCTTTCGACCCATATTTGTCAGTTTAATTTAGAATTTGACGATCTCAAACTTTACACGATAAATAGTCCTGTCGCCAGGGGGGGTACAACGGCCTCGTTAATTCAGATGGACTTACCCAAATTTTTTTTATGTATTTTGACCCGTAGAACACGAATTTTTTGGGTAACAGTTGATCCGGATGTCGATAAGATTGTTATAGACCAAGAACTTGAGGAATCAAATAACAGCGATTTTTGGCAAAACAAAACAATATTTTGTATTTTTTGGGTCATTTTAAGCAAAAAATATTTCTACAAGTTTTTTAGTAGGATGCACAGTTTTCGAGATAAACGCGGTTGAACTTTCAAAAAATCGAAAAACTGCAATTTTTAAACCCGAATAACTTTTGATTAAAAAATAAAATAGCAATTCTGCTTAGCGCCTTTGAAAGTTCAAGTCAAATTATGTCGGTTTTGATTATTTGCATTGCTAAAAATTTATTGTGTTATTGCTAAACAAAGCTACAAACAACTAGTGCGTGAGTGATGTTTCTATGATTTCTCATTTAAAATCGAACGAGTAGGTAGAATAGGTACTAGTGCAATCAAGACTATTTCTACGTTACATGCGTTAAAACGCATGTAAAAGCACTGGAAACCCTACGTGTTTATAGCTTTGTTAAACAATAAAAAAATAAATTTTTACCAATGCAAATAATCAAAACCGATATAATTTGACTTAAACTTTCAAATGCGGTAAGCAGACTTGCTATTTTATTTTTTAATCAAAAGTTATTCGGGTTCAAAAATTGCAATTTTTCGATTTTTTTAAAGTTCAACCGCGTTTATCTCGAAAACTGTGCATCCTACGAAAAAACTTGTAGAAATATTTTTTACTTAAAATGGCCCAAAAAATACAAAATATTGTTTTGTTTTGCCAAAAATCGCTGTTATTTGATTCCTCAAGTTCTTGGTCTATAACAATCTTATCGACATCCGGATCAACTGTTACCCAAAAAATTCGTGTTCTACGGGTCAAAATACATAAAAAAAACTTGAGTAAGTCCATCTGAATTAACGAGGCCGTTGTACCCCCCCTGGCGACAGGACTAAAATGAGAAGAAGTTTAACACTGACTACCCGCACAAAGCCAACTGTTTACAGTGCAAACGCGCAGAATACCCTAAATTAGCCAAGGGGTCCGTATAAACTACAGATAATTGCCGTCGCAAGTACGATATCCCCCTCCCCTACCCTCCCCTCCAAGCGCAGACAGAACGCATGCAAATTGTCTTCAAATTTGGTGATTTATTTGGCAGTGTAAAGATTTTTTTGCCGGCACTGTATACGTACTCACAAAACACATAAAATAATAATATATTATTTATTGTCTCTGATGACTTCGGTAGTAATAAAATAGGTTATACCAGACTTAAACAAGAGATTTTGCCTATACCTGATTTATTCTCAGTATAACTTTTATACTTGGTTTATTAGTAACAGTGTAATTGTTTTATAGGCGACCGACCTTATGTATGCGACTTCTGTAATAGTGCCTTTAAAACGCCTGCTAGGCTAAGAAAACACAAAAAATCACACGAAGAGCAACACGTTTCAAAAAGATCTGTTCCATGCCCGGTGTGTTCAAAGGTAATGAAGAGTACGAAGCAATTATTAACGCATATGAATACCCATGACGAAGGACCTCACAATCCATTTCCTTGTGATAAATGCAAGAAGAGTTACAAAAATTTATTTTCTCTAAATCTTCATTTAAAAATTCACGGAAATATCAGGGATTATCAATGTATGCTTTGCGATAAGGCGTTTACTAACGCTAGTCATTTGCGGAGGCATTCCAATTCGCACACAGGCAAGTATAGGATTTGAAAATTAATTTTATTCCGTGTTGACGTTATTAATGCTTTATTCCGTGTTGACGTAAAATAATGAAAATGTAAGGTTATAGTCCATCTGCTGGTTCATTCTACAAGATAAAATAAAAATACTGACAGTTCAAAATATTGTCAATATAATAATTTCATTGTGACCGAAGGCAACCTTATACACATTATTGCACTGTGTGTGGCCTAAATTTGGCAAATACTTTGATAAAATTTATTATATTTTACAAAATTTTGGAATGTGTTTAATTCTTAGAACAATTTTAACAATTGTTTTCAATAAAGATTTCAATCCTCTTCAAATAGTTTCTGATGTCTTTTGATGTAGAATAATTAGGGAAGCAGGAATTCAACAGTTTAGAATTTTACATTGAGTTTCCTATGGCTCGTTTTCCAATTCACCACCCTGTATAATAGCATGACATCAGTAATTCAATTTCTAAATATTTTATATTCTTCAATATATTTATTTTTCTCCGATATATATGCGAGTTTGTGTGTTATGAATAGGATATTCATAACACACCAACTTTTTTATTTCTATTTATTTACATTGAATATTAATTTGTTTTGTTGTACACTGCGCCTTAGAGAAAACGGGCGGCCCACAAAATGGGTCATTTATGATGTCTCGAATTTCCTCAAAGTTCATAATACCCTGTGGAATATTCTAGCATTTATAAAATACTGAAATTAAAAATCCAACTATAGCCTCAGGGTTTCTTAACATTCTATTTTTTAATTCATTCGCTTATGTTGGATAATAAAAAAGTTGGGTATTTTAACAACTAGTCATGTGCCTCATCAGTACAGGGTGTTTCTAAATAAGTGCGACAAACTTTAAGGGGTAATTCTGCATGAAAAATAATGACCGTTTGCTTTATAAACATATGTCCGCAAATGCTTCGTATCCGAGATACGGGATGTTGAATTTTTTCTTACAAACTGACGATTATTTTATTGCTTTAAAACCGGTTGAGATATGCAAATGAAATTTGGTAGGTTTTAAGAGATATTTATTGCGCATTTTTTGACATGCAATTAAGAATTTTATATTCTCCATTGGCGCGCATGCGAGTCACATTACCCGTCATATTACCCGTATGCACGCCAATTGTGAATATAATATTGTTAATTATATATCAAAAATGTCCAATAGCTACTTCTTAAAACCTACCAAATTTCACTTGCGTATCTGAATCTGTTTTAGAGCAATAAATAAATCATCAGTTTGTAAGAAAAAATTCAACATCCCGTATCTCGGAAACGAAGCATCTACGGACATGCTTATAAAGCGAACGGTCATTTTTTTTCATGCAGAATTGCCCCTTAAAGTTGAGTTTGTCGCACTTATTTAGAAACACCCTATACTGATGAAGAACATGACTGGTTGTTAAAGTATCTAACTTTTTTATTATCCACCATAAGCGAATGAATAAAAAGACGGAATGTTAAGAAAACCTGAGGCTATAGTTAGGTTTTAATGTCAGCATTTTATAAATGCTAGAATATTCCACAGAGTGTTGCGAACTTTGAGAAAAAAACACAGTTTGATTGGTCCACCCGGTATACAATGAACGTTTACCTGTTTAGCAACAATATTATTACAGCGATATTGTTAAAGAATAAGGCTATAACATATTAAAAAATCACTTAAATCGGACGACAGGATTAGAAAATTCTAGGCATCAAAAATTTCGAATTTTGTGGGCCGCCCGTTTTCTCTGGGCAGTGTATAATCTACTTCTTCAATAATTATGTGATATATTTGATTTAAAATGAATTCAGGATTTTTTTATATCTTGGCAACAATGTCGACTTAGGTCTGTGACGTAGATAATGACGTGCAACGGTATTTATAATGGACGGACTGTATTTTGTTATGAAAGTTTAATTCTATTTACAGGATTACGTCCATTTGTTTGTAATATCTGTATGAGAGGTTTTCCCTGCTCGCAAAATCTTAAGAGACATATGATGACACACACCGGCGAAAAACCATTTTGTTGTGAACTGTGTAACAGGAGATTCTTGACATTTGAGAATCTTAACAGGCACAAGAGGACGCATACAGGGGAGAAACCTTTCTCATGTAATATTTGTGGAAGACTTTTTGCTCACAGGTAAGATATTCAATATTACTGATTTTTGTTAAATGTTGCCATAGTGTTTGGTTGTAATTTATTTATTTATTTAAAAAGCTCAACAGGCCTTGAATACCTAGAACTAAAATAAAATTAATATAATGCATACAATAATATACTACGTACCTATACAGGGTGATTCATTAAGAATGTCCAATCTCTGAGTTGTAGATTCTAGACCTCAAAATATTATGATTTAACACACAAAGGGGACAGTGCATGATTTAACCCTTCCCAAATTCTACGCCACTGGCGAAATAGCTATTTTAGCACAAATCTTTCGATTTTCCAATACTTTCTATGTAAATAATATACTCTTCATTCGTAACGTTAAGGTCATTAGTTTTCGAGATATTTGAAGTTGAAAATGAAACTTTACAGTTATTTTGATTAATGTATTGTGCCCCTTCATATTTAACTTCAAATATCTCGAAAACTAATGATTTTATCGATACGAATGAAGGGTATATTATTTGCATAGAAAGTATTGGAGAATCTAAAAGTTATGCTGAAATGGCAATTCCATCAGTGGCGTAGAATTTGGGAAGGTTCAACCATTCATTTTCCCCTGTACGCCTCTTATAATAGCCAGAAACGTTTATTTAACATAAATTAGTAAGGTGTGCAGTACCTACACTTTTTGGCAAGTATGATACGGCAATTTCAAATACTTTTAAAGTACTGGGTACAAATAATTTTTATATTTTTGTAATCAAACATCCCTATTACATAAATATTAACTATTTGTATCCAGTCTTGTAAAAGTATTTGACATATCCTTATCATACTTAGCAGATAGTGTAGATACTGTACAACCTACTAAAATATGTTAAATAAAGCTTTCAGGGTAGTACTAGAGGCGTACGACAGGGGAAAGTGAATGGTTGACCCTCCCCAGATTCTACGCCACTGGCGGAATTACTATTTTATTGCAATTTTTTGATTCTCTAATACTTTCTATGCAAATAATATACTCTTTATCCGTACCGACAAAATCATTAGTTTTCGAGATATTTAAAGTTAAAAATGATGGAGCACAATACATTAATCAAAATAGCTATGCTGTTTCATTTTCAACTTTAAATATCTCGAAAACTAATTACTTTAACGTTACGAATGAAGAGTATATTACTTACATAGAAAATATTGGAAAATCGAAATATTGTACTAAAATATTCATTCACTTTCCCCTGTCGTACGCCTCTGGTAGTAGCCAGAAAAGTTTATTTATCATAATTTAGTAGGATGTACAGTACCTATATTTTCTGCCAAGTATGACAATAGTTTTAAAGCCCTGGGTAAAAATAGTTATTAAATTTTTAAATAAAACACCCTGTAACTCAGTAACGAGCCACATTTTATTTAAATGATTTGGGTTAAATCTTAATATTTTGAGGTCTAGAATCTACATCTCAAAGATTGGACATTCTTAATGAATTACCCTGTATATTATAACACTTATATTAAGTGGTGTGGCTTCTTGTCCAATCATGCTCATTGCCTACTTAATTGACTTACAATTCTCCTTCATTCGTCGCTGTTTGTTACTCTTTCTTCCCAACCAATAATTCCCTCATTTATGAGATCTTCGTGTACGCTATCAAACCATCTTTGCCTGGGTCATTATTTTCTCCTTTTCGTGATTGGGCCGTTTTAGGATCATCTTTGCCTTCCTCTTCCTTTCCATTCTCATCACGTGTCGCATGCATCTCACTCTCTGTGCTTTTATGAAGCGATTAATGCTGGGTTCGTTATACAGTTCCTCTAGTTTCCTATTTGTTCGTCGCACCCAACCTTCCACCGTGTTTTGCCTCCATATATGGCTCTGAGCATTTTCTTTCCAATCTTTCCAATTTCTCCGTATTTGCTTTCTTCATTGTCCATACATCGCTAAACATACGTCACTGTAGGCCTTATTACCGGTTTATATATCCTTATAGTCCGTTTACTGACGGTCAAATATTGCAAAACTTATATTAAAGAACCGCTTAGATTGACATGAAATTTGGAATACACATAGGTAACATATTAAAGAAGAAAATTATATCGTGCCGATGTGTGCTTTTGCCCTGGGGATCAGTTTCACTACTTCTCGGGGGTAAAAAAATATACGTTCCAAAAAAAATTCCAAGCAACTTTTGTTCTACAGCATTTTTTATTAAGTTAATACTTTTTGAGTTATTTGCGAGTAAATATGTTCATTTTCAACAAAAAAAAACACGTTTTTAAACGTTTTTCTGCAAATAACTCAAAATAAGTACTTTATGGAAAAAACATTCTTAGCAAAAATATAACCCATAAAATAGTGAAAAACATTGTCTATATATGAGATTCCTAGACCCAGTAAAAGAAGAGTTATAACTAATGAAAAATAGGTTCATACTCGCAAGTGTTTAAAGAATGGTTATCTTTGTTTTTTTTAAGTTTATAGCATCAAAAGTAAGTAAGTTACGCTCAAAATAAACTTGGTTTTTTGGCCAAAAAAACTCCGGAAAATCACCCCCTAATTAACATCTTAAATCAGATTAATCGATACCGCTTGACAGGTTTCTTTATTATGTATTATTTATATGATATTGTAAGTTTAATCGGTTTAAAGGGCTTATTTTTTTAAAAATTTGATTTTAAAGTAAATTTTTTGTAATTTTTAATTTTGGAAAAAATGCTTTTTTAAATAACTTAAAATTTATTAGTAATACCAAAAATCACAAAGAGTAAAAAAATGTTGGTTTGGCTTCTCTGAATATTTTGGATTTTTTGTTTTTCTGTAAAGCAAAAATTGGTTAAGATGTGGCTGTTCAAAATTTGCATACACTCATGATTATTGACTAGTTCAAGCCCTTTCAACTAAGCCCCTTCAAAAATATGCACTTTGAACCGATGAAACTCACAGATCATATTAAAAATGCATCGATTAATTCGAAAGTGGCAACGATTAATTTCGTTTGGGATGCTAATTAAGGGGTGATTTTTTTACCAAAAAAAAAGGACCAACTTTATTTTGAACGTTTTTCGTTCAATGATCGTCCTTACTTTTAATGCTAGAAACTTTTTTAAAACACAAAAACAAAGCTTTTTTTAAAACACTTTAAAAAAGTTGTAATGAGTTTTCCCAAAAAGTTGTTTCATTTTTTGGTTATTTCACGTTGAAATATTCTATTTGGAATTTGGTGGGTATGAACCTATTTTGAAACTTTGGCGGATATGAAAACTCTTCTTTTGCTGGATCTAGAGATCTCATACTTAGAGATCTCAAAACCGTCTAAAAACGTGTTTTTTTTGTTGTTGAAAAATTAACATGTTTACTCGCAAATAACTCAAAAAGTATTAACTTAGTGAAAAAAGGCTATGGAATAAAAGTTGCTTAGAATTAGTTAGTTTATCCATTTCCGGACTTATTTTGAACGTATATTTTTTCATCCCCCAGAAGGGTGAAACACACCCCCATGGCAAATGCACACATTGACACAATATCACTTTTCTTCTTTGACATGTTACCTATATGTATGCCAAATTTCATGTCAATATATCCGGCCTTTTAAAATTTATTAGACAAGGCGGAAACGGCGGGTTCGTTGGGAAAAATATTCCCATGAGATATTTTTGCATAATCACATTCGTGAGACATCCCAGAATAAGGTTCAAGAAGTCGCCCACGAGAAAAGTGGGCCAATTTTTTTGAACAATTTTTTTTAATCAAATTGCAAAAATCAATATTTTTGGCCGGGACTAATTTTTTTTAGGTTTTTTGGACCATTCTGGACAAAAAAGGTCTCTTATAATTTTTCTCTAAAGTTGATCTTTTTCGAGTTATAAGCAAGTTAAAATTTGAAAAACGCGAAAATGGCCATTTTTAAGATTTAATAACTCGGTCAAAAATTATTATTTTGAAAGTCAGAAAGTGACTAAATCAAAGCTTAAAGTCGCCGTTACATGATCCTAAAGAAATATGTGTCATTAATTTACTACTAAGCTGTTATTTTTAATTAATAACAATGAGTGGTTAGATCGTATTGACGGTGCTGTAAATGTGAGTGCGAGTAAGATGCACAATTGGACTACTGGAATGGCTTCTCTCTCGCACTCAGCATTTACAGCCCCGCACACGTGCATGGCGCTTATTATTATTACTTAAAAATAACAGCTTAGTAATAAAATAATGACAAAAATTTCTTCAGGATCTTGTAGGGGGGCTTTAAACTTTGATTTAGTCATATATTCACTTTCATAATAATAACTTTTAACCGAGTTATTAAGCCTTGAAAATCGCCATTTTTCGTTTTTTTCAATTTTAAATTGCTTATAAGTCGAAAACGATCAACTTTTGAGAAAAATTATAAGCGACTTTTTTTGTCCAGAATGGTCCAAAAGATTAAAGAAAAAATTGTTCGGGCCAAAATATTGATTCTTGCAATTTGATTAAAAAAAAATTGTTAAAAAAAATTGGCCCACTTTTCACGTGGGCGACTTCTTGAACCTTATTCTGGGATGTCTCACGAATGTGATTATGCAAAAAAATCTCATGGGAATATTTTTCCCTTCGAACCCGCCGTTTTCGCCTTGTCTATATAGGTATTGCAATATTTTACCGTCAGTGAACTGACTAAATTATATCGTTATACAATATACTGGGTAATGGCTTAAGGCCGTTACAGAATAAATTCCGCAACGTAGCATTAATAGTCCATGTGGTGAGACCGCTCCCGTCTGAAAAAAAATTCTGATTCGGTTTATTTGTGGATTCCTATTCAAAAATGTCCCCTTTAAACAAATCAGAAGGGTGCCGGGCGGAATGTTTGGACAGAAATTGTTTAAATAATTTTTTAAACAAATACAAAAGATCATGTTTTTTGCTGTGGAACATATATTTTTAGATTTTTTGGGTCAATCTGAACAAGAAAGGTATCTTGTAATTTTTCTCAGAAATTGATAGTTTTGGAGTTATAGGCGATTTAAAATCTGAAAACACATTTTCGTGGCTTAAAAACTCATATTTAAATTAGTATTTTTGAGGTTGCCAGATACTTAGATTGAGGACTGAACATTCAGCTTCAAGATTCTGAAGAGTGATCGCGTCTAACTTTAATTTATACCGTTGTTTTTTAATTGTTAAATATGCGTGTTTATCCGATTTTTTTGCCGGTGCGGCGCGTTCCATTTCAAAAATCTCCTATCTTCTTCCGAAAAATATTTTTTCTATATTCTTTGGGACATTCTAAATAAAATAAGTTTCTTGACATTTTTCTCAAAAGTTAATAGTTTTAAAGTTATAAGCGATTTAAAATCCGAAAAATGGCAAAAAAACGCATTTTCGTATTTTAAATCGCTTATAACTTTAAAACTATTAACTTTTGAGAAAAATGTCAAGAAACTTATTTTATTTAGAATGTCCCAGAGAATCTAGAAATAATATTTTTCGGATGAAAATAGGAGATTTTTGAAACGGAGCGCGCCGCACCGGCAAAAATATCGGATAAACACGCATATTTAACAATTAAAAAACAACGGTATAAATTAAAGTTAGACGCGATCACTCTTCAGAATCTTGAAGCTGAATATTTAGTCTTCAATTCAAGTATCTGGCAACCTCAAAAATACTAATTTGAATATGAGTTTTTAAGCCTCGAAAATGCGGATTTTCGCATTTTTCAGATTTTTAATCGCCTATAAGTCGAAAACTATCAATTTCTGAGAAAATTTACAAGATACCTTTCTTGTTTAGAAAATCCCAAACCCAAAAATACCCAAAAAATCTAAAAATATATGTTCCACAGCAAAAAAACATGATCTTTTGTATTTGTTTAAAAAAATTGTTTAAACAATTTCTGCCCAAAAATTCCGCCCGGTACCCTTCAAATTTGTTTAAAGGGGACATTTTTGAATAGGAATCCACAAAGAAACCGAATCAGAAATTTTTCCAGATGGGAGCGGTCTCACCACATGGACTATAAATATCAATTTAAATCATTAGGACCATACCACATAATGCGGGTTCTCCAAAAATTTTTTAGTACAATAATATGACATACTTTTAATTACTTACTTTTTAGTAGTACTCATAATAAACCCCCTATTTTAATGGTAGCAATATTTCTAAATACTTTTTTTGGCATCCATTTTATTGCAATCTATTTTATACAAAATAATAAACAATACATGAGTGTTAAGAAAGTGACACACTCAGTATTCACCCAGTTTTTATTTAGCGTATGGCTTAAGTACATCACAGAATATATTTAGATTTATGTCTTTTTACATCACAAACAGATGTCCAGTTTTTTTATATATTCGATTGACCCTTCGGTTGCCATTACAAAATCTATAGGGTCGCCTGTGTATGCTCTGCGTGGGCAGTCCTGAACAATGTGACTGATCGTCTGTCTTGCAGCGCCGCAGACACAAGAAGGCGAGGGGAGTTTACCCCATCTGTAGAGGGAGTCGGCGCATCTTCCACAGTTTGTTCGAATTCGATTAAAGGCTGTCCAAATCTTGCGGGGATTCGCCGTAAGATTTGGGCAGTAGGTTTCAAATTCGCCAGGTTTTCCTATGATGTCCGGTAGACTATGGTAATGCGGATCTGTCCTACTTTCCCAATCTTCTCTCCATCGAGTATTTAAGTCAAAGTTTGCTGCAGCGCTTGAGCAGATTGTAGAGGGGGTAACCTGGATCGGAGACGGTTTCCAAGAATATCGGGGATGTCGTTGTGGACTAGAAGCTGGCGACTGTCCATTATTTTGTTATATTCTTTAACCAATGCATGTTCGCGGCGTAGGTTGGGTGGTGCTATATTACTAAAGGTAGGTAGCCACATGGTAGGGGTGGGCTTAATTGTGCCTGTTATCATGCGCATAGCACGGTTTAGTTGGGAGTCAACCAGGTGGGTATGCCTGCTATTTAGCCACACTGGTTGTTACTCTTCGCCGATGTTACCGGTTTTTATTGAAGGTATGCGAAGGTAAATAACTAGTTTTATTTTCTACCAAACAAAAAAAATAATAATAAGAAATCAAAAAAATCGGAGAATTCACAAACTATTTATTCTTATTAACCAAAACTAAAAAAATTCATATTAATCTTAATTGAAAATATAAAAAAAACCCAAAAGGAAAAGGTAAAAAGCTCAACTAAAGTTTATATTTGCCTCTAAGAATATTCTTTTCAGCGTACACCCATATTATAATTCTTAAAACTATGTAATATTATATTTAGGTACTATTTACAAGAAAAAAATACAAAACCGAGATATTTGTCAGACTGCTGTATGGTGTGGTGGCTTAGACAGGCAAAACAACGTTCTTTTAAGAGAAGTATTGGTTTGATCCTACCTTATGTTTTTTTCGTCGATGTTATACACGTGGATGATGTCGTACTGCATTTATATACTTGGATACTTCACAGATATACAGGTTATATAAATATCGACCCTGGACAAGGGTGTTTCAAAAAAACTCACAACATCAAAATGAATTGGAGAGAAAGAAAAATTGTTGGCCTGAAATGAATAGATACATCAGCATGCAAGCAGAGCAAAAGGTATAAATTAAAATTACTAAAGGTTTCCCTTTAGACAACGAATCAGGTGTTAAAAAAACAAAGCTTACCTTAAAGATAGCGTATGGCCAAAAAGAAAGGTCTTGGGGACCTAAATATCCAGATATTTTAAATCCTTGCTGAGCAAGACAATCGTCAACTTCATCAAATTGAATATTTCTTAATTAGTTATCTGGATTACTTCTGATTAAATATCCTCAAGGAGTTTCATAGGACAATACTAACTTGTCCTCATGAAGTGTAAATCAAAAGTGAGCAAGATATGACACTAGACAGGTAAAGACAAAGAGATGACCCTTACTAGACAGGTAGCAATGTATACCTAAAGCCTACTTCATGCCTGATTTTCTATATGATTTCGGACTTAAAAATGGCTTGATAGCAGCTAATGTTCAAGACAATATAGAAGCCTGATTTTTATAATTGTTTAGGCCAGTACTTGTGACAATAAAGCAAAAATTATGACAATCTTATTTATAAGAATCGTTTCTAGTTGCTTAGCGACTTTTAACCCGTAACAACCCCACCCTTACTTGCAAAAAAGTTTCGAAGAAACTTTTAAGTCCTAACGGTACAAAACAAAATAAAAATAAAACAAAAATAAAAAAAAACAAACCAAAAAAAATAAAACAAAAACTTGTAAAGATAACAAAATCTTACAATAAAATTTTCAACACATTGTAACTCTATACTTCCACATCAGGAGGTTTAGACTTAATGTCCTTAACCTCACTGTCCTGAGTAACCGGTTTCAAATCTTTTGCATTCCAGGTTCCTGCATGAGAGCCATTTTCATCAACAAGTTCATAACTCCATGGGGAGACCACTTTCTTAATACTAAATGGTCCTACAAACTTTTGGGCCAATTTTGCGCTGAAATATCTTGTAGCATCAGACTGAACGAAATTTCTTCTCCAAACCATGTCCCCTACTTTATATGTTTCTGTCCTTCTTCGCAGGTTATATGGAACTTTACTTTTTTCATACGCTGACTTAAGTTTCTTCCGAACATCAGAAAACAGTTTATCCAGAGATTCCTTCCTTGTTGCGATATTATACTGACCTTGTTCAGACTCATGTCTATTTCTATTGCAATTCAGATTGATTTCCCTACCAAAATTAATAAGGTTCGGTGAGACTCCGGTGACTTCATGAACCGAACATCGCAAAGCACATGTAATCTTTGGCAAAAGAAGATCCCAGTGTCTTTGATTTTGAGAGACATAGGCCGTCAACATAGTTTTTATTACTCTATGAACTCTTTCCACGGGATTAGCTTGTGGATGGTATAGTGCTGTAAACTTTAATTCAATACCATAGTTTGAGACAAGTTGTTGGAATGTATGGCCACGAAATTGTGCTCCATTATCCAACAAAATTCTCTCTGGTACACCATAGACTAGAAACACCTCATTTTCTAGCAACTTAACTATGTTGGCTGATGTCGCTGCTCTAATTGGGAAAGCTAAAATAAATTTGGAAAAGCAATCTAACACGGTGAAAATATACGAAAATCCTGAAGTGGTCCTAGGTAAAGGTCCAACTAAGTCTATACTGATGAGAGTCCATGGATGAGTGGCAGTCGGCTGCTGAGATAACAATTGACCTCTAGGACGTTGCTGTTCTGGTTTTATCCGTTGACATGTTGTACAGTTCTTTATATAGCGTCCTATATCTGATCGCATCTTTGGCCAATAATATTTTTGACTAAGTCTTCCAAATGTTTTTGAAACGCCAAGGTGTCCATACGTTGGAGGATCATGATGATCTCTTATAAGGTTTAGTCTTTGTTCCCTTGGAACAACCGTTACCCACTCTGATAAAGCTAGTTCAGGGTATCGCGGTTTTATATTCTTCAAAAGTTTTCCTCCCTCTATCCTCCAAAGTGGATAGTTTCTAGGAAATTTGTTGACCTTGGAAATCATACCCAAGTACCATCGGTCTAGACTGACCTGTGTAGAAGTAGAACAGTCTACATCCAAAGCATTTATGCAAGGAACTGCACGAGATAGTGCGTCAGGCACTAGATGATCTTTTCCTTTCCGGTGTATGACTTCAAAGTCATATGCCTGCAAACGCAGAGCCCAACGAGCAATTCTGCCTATGGGGTCTTTAATGGAAAACAACCACTTTAAACTAAAATGGTCTGTAATAACTACAAATTTAGTAGCTTCTAAGTATGGTCTTAGTTTCTCTACAGCAAATAGAACGGCGAGACATTCTTTCTCTGTAGTAGAATACTTCCTTTCGGTTTTTGTCAGTGATCGACTCAAGTAAGCTATAACGTGTTCTTCATCTCCATGTTTTTGAGAAAGAACAGCCCCCAATCCATAGTCACTTGCATCTGTCTCTACTATAAATGGTAAAGAAAAATGGTAAATAAAACGTGAGTTAAATAGTGTATTAATTTCTGGAATCCAGGACTTTGATTCATTAAATAAAGAACAATGTGATCAATTACAAAAGATTGTAGATAAAGCGTTTTTAGGAATGACATCTCAAGAGACAGGATGTATAAAGGGCGTGGAGCATGTGATACATACCAATTCACCACCCATTAAACAAAGGTACTACCCATTGTCACCAGCTCTACAAAAGGTAGTTAATACCGAACTGGACCAAATGTTAGAAAAAGGCATAGTAGAACCTTCAACCTCACCGTGGTCGTCGCCCATAGTCATGGTACAAAAGAATGACAAATGGAGATTTTGTGTTAACTATAGAAAGTTAAATGCGGTAAGCGTTCCGGATGCATATCCAATTCCTTATGTGTCATCTATTCTAGATAAACTACGAGGATGAAGATGATAATTTGGAGGATGGGAAATTTTACATCGTGGGATAATCTGGTCCAGGAACTTAGGTCTGCTTTCCAGCCCCATGACTATGAGAATTCCTTATGGGAGGAAATCCGAAGAAGAACACAGGGCTCACAGGAACGAGTTATAAACTATATTTCAGTCATGGAAAATCTATTCAAGAAACTATTGATCCCCCCTAACGAAGAAGAAAGACTGAATATCATTCGTAGGAATATGCTTCCTTATATTCAGCAGGGCTTGGCTTTAACAAAAATTAGCAACATCAGTGATCTTTGTTCATTAGCCAAGGCTATGGAAGCAATGGAAACAAGGATTCGACAATTTTGCCCTCCTCCTTCAAGCACCAGACTTTTGGTAGAACCTGAATTAGCTTATAGAAAGCCGTCAACTCCTATTTTTACGAGTCCGGTTACAACACCTGTGTTTACAGAAGAAGTTGCAAATAGCGATAAATCTGAACATTTGAATAAGGGTACATGCTTTAATTGTGGATCTGAGGGACACAAGTTTAAAAATTGTAACCAGCCTAAGAAGTTCTTCTGTTATAAATGTGGATGCAACAATGTGACAACGAAAAACTGTCCCAGATGTTCAAAAAAACGCAGCTTCTCTCCCTCGGTAAGTCGGACGAGTGGAGTGGAATGTAAATCAACTCCGACAACTGATAATACAGCGGTCCTTGAATACATTTTAGCCCATGCTGAAGGTGATCAACGACCATACTTGAGTGTCTCAATTCTTGGAAAAGATATACTTGGATTATTGGATAGTGGAGCATCACGAACCATTCTTGGAAAATCTGGTTGGGATGTGTTTAAAGACATTTGCCCATTAAATGAAGATAACAAGAAATCATGTATAGTTGCTTCAGGTGATTCATGTGAAAGTATAGGATCTATTACTGTACCAGTACGGTTAAGAGATCGGGTTCGTGTTTTGAATATTCTAGTTATCCCATCCCTTGTTTCTTCGCTTATTTTAGGTATTGACTTTTGGTCAGCTATGGGGATAGTCCCAGACCTTTTTAAGGGAGAATGGTTTTTTAACCGTGAAGAAGAGTTAAATAGTGTATTAATTTCTGGAATCCAGGACTTTGATTCATTAAATAAAGAACAATGTGATCAATTACAAAAGATTGTAGATAAAGCGTTTTTAGGAATGACATCTCAAGAGACAGGATGTATAAAGGGCGTGGAGCATGTGATACATACCAATTCACCACCCATTAAACAAAGGTACTACCCATTGTCACCAGCTCTACAAAAGGTAGTTAATACCGAACTGGACCAAATGTTAGAAAAAGGCATAGTAGAACCTTCAACCTCACCGTGGTCGTCGCCCATAGTCATGGTACAAAAGAATGACAAATGGAGATTTTGTGTTAACTATAGAAAGTTAAATGCGGTAAGCGTTCCGGATGCATATCCAATTCCTTATGTGTCATCTATTCTAGATAAACTTCGAGATGCACGATATTTAACTACCTTGGATGTCAAATCAGCATATTGGCAAATAAATGTAGCTATGGAATCTAGACCTTTAACTGCTTTCACAGTGCCTAATAGAGGTTTATTTCAGTTTCGTCGTATGCCTTTTGGGCTACATTCAGCTCCTGCTACATGGCAGCGTGCAATTGACAATATTTTAGGTCCCGAATTAGACAGTTATGTTTTTGTATATCTTGATGATATAATTATTTGTACATCAACGTTTGAGCAGCATTTAAAAGTTTTAGAGACAGTATTTCAGCGTTTAACCGACGCTGGTGTTACTCTTAATAGGGAGAAGTGTTTAATATGTCGTTCAGAATTGAAGTATTTAGGCTACGTAGTAAATAAATCTGGATTACTTGTCGATCCAGAAAAGGTAGAAGCAATACTGGGAATACCGACACCGAGAACTGTTCAGGATGTTCGTCGGATTGTAGGTATGGCATCATGGTATAGGAGATTTATTCCATCATTTAGTACTGTTGTCTCACCGCTTACTCAACTTACTCGAAAAAATGTACAATTCGTTTGGAATAAGACATGCGAGGACGCCCTGAATAAGGTTAAAGAATATTTAGTTTCGGCACCCATTTTGGCGTGTCCTGATTTTTTATATGATTTCGGACTTAAAAATGGCTTGATAGCAGCTAATGTTCAAGACAATATAGAAGCCTGATTTTTATAATTGTTTAGGCCAGTACTTGTGACAATAAAGCAAAAATTATGACAATCTTATTTATAAGAATCGTTTCTAGTTGCTTAGCGACTTTTAACCCGTAACATGGTGCACAGTATTCTGCCACCGGATATATCAGGTCAAGAGCAGAGGATCTTAAAGTTGATGCTGTGGACCCCCATGTAGTGCCGCAGAGTTTCTATATTATATTGTTGCGTGTTTTCAATTTTGCTGCTGTTTTCGTCAGGTGTTCTCTGAATGCGAGCGTTCTGTCTAGAGTAACCCCAACGTATTTCGGGTATTTATTGTGTTTTAACAGCTTGTTATTAAAATACACTCGCAATTCTCTGTTTGCCAGCTTGTTGTTGAGATGAAAAGCTGATACTTCAGTTTGTGTAGTACTTGGTTGTAGTCTCCATTTCTTAAGGTATTCGCTGAGGATTGATAAGTCATTCGTGAGAGTGATTTCTGTAGTTTCTAAAGATTGGTGGCTTGTTGCAAGGGTCCAGTCGTCAGCATATCCAAACTTCCGAGATTCGGTTTCAGGCATGTCAGCAATATAGAGGCTGAAAAGTAAAGGGACAAGGACAGAACCCTGTGGAAGACCATTGTTAAGTTTCATCTGTCTACCCTTCACCCGTCTACATTCACCCAGTGGTGAATAATTAAATTAAAGAATACCTAAAAGAGTACAATAATAATTGAATTAATACAGTTGTTAATAATTAATTTTTTTTTTTTTTTGAAAAATGGCTTTGGCAGAGCCAATTAGCCAGACTTGTTTGTAATTGATTGCAGATTCATAGTCATAAATTTCTTATTTCATAACATAAGTACATACTACAATATTATTTTATTTTTGTTTCATTTTTTTATTATTATTATTTACTATGTGTTTTTTATATATTTTTTTTTCTTTTTTTTAATCTTTTCAAACCACATTAACAAATTATGCCTAGTTAGTAGGTATATATTACATTTACAACTTGTATTTGCATAATTTAACATGTTCATAAATGAGATGAAGAATTTCCATATCATTTGTAAATATTAAAGTATTAAGGTTTATTAGGAAAAAACATTTTAAATTTTTTAATTCCTTATAAAGGTCGTTTATATTATTTATTTGTAAATGACATTCTAATATGACATGTGTTAGATCTCCGATTTTGCCACAAGTACACTTAGGAGTATCTGATAAGCCGATTCTATGCATATAAGATGGCGTAAGAGCATGATTGGCTCTCAGCCGATTAATGGTCTTTCTAAAATGTCTATTATATTCTGTGTAAAACCATCTTCCTGAGAATATCCTAGGGTTACAATGAGCAAAATTTGAGCCAGTATTACATTCTCTGTAATACATTTGCCAATTATTTTTAAGTTTTTGTCTGCTAAAAGTATCGATATCTGAAGCTGGAATTAAATTTTTGTTTATTTTTTCTCCGATCATATAAGCTGATTTAGCAAAATTGTCAACTATTTCATTGCCTTTTATTCCAGAATGGCCCTTAATCCAAGCAATTGTTACATTTACTCCCAATTGTATAGTTTCAAACAGAGGTTTAAGAATATTCAATTCAATGTGGTTTATATGTTTGACTGTTTGAATGTTACTCAATCTGTTCACCACGCTTTTACTGTCTGTAAATGTAACATAATTACTAGTTGGATTCAGTAGTACATACTGAACAGCAAACTAATTTTAATAATTAATATTTTAATAATTAATTAAAAGTTCTAAATATAAACTGAAATATTTATTTGAATTTTTTTTAGCACCACGGCCAAAGAACACATTCGGATACACACAGGAGAAAAGCCATTTTCTTGTCCATTCTGTATAAAAAGTTTTGCTCTGAATAAAGCCTTGTACAAACACGTGCGTCAAAACCATCCATTTGATTTTGACGAGTTTAAGAGAGAAAATGACTTACCTTTAAATATGCGCAAAGCGAAAGAGAAATTAAGGCGAGAAGCGCGTGATAGATTAAAACGGGAAACAATGTCCATAGAAGAAACAGAGAGACTTAAGCAACTTATAACCAATGAACCGGTTATGATTAAATCTGAACCGGATGATGTAATAGTAGAAACAAAAACGAACGAAGGAGGTATACGACCGTTCATGGAGACTCTCCAACTGAAACCTGTTGATATTAAATTGGAAATTGATAGCGATATAGTAGAAGATTGTAGTTCACTAATTATTAAAACAGAAAATGATGAGAGTGATGATAGCTAACATTATTTTTGATTTTGTATGAATTAATTAAAAATGTTGTATATTTTGTTTGCTGCTTGGATAATTATTTATATTTTCATGATTGTTAATTGTTTCAACGTTATATTAATTAATAAATATATTTTGTTCTCAATACTTTGTTTTGTAAAAATTACATGCGCCGTTTATTCAAATTTCAGCCAAGCGCTATAATCGAAAAGCTTGACAAAAATTGATCAATAAGTCAAGCATGCCAAAATTTATACCGGGTGGCGAATTGGAAAACGGGCCATAGAAACTCAATGTAAAATTCTAAATTGTTGAATTCCTGCTTCCCTAATTATTTTACATCAAAAGTCATGAGAGAATACTTATAGAGAATTAAAATCTGTATTAAAAACAAAAGTTAAAATTGTTCTACGATCTAAACACATTCCAAAATTTTTAAAAATATAATACATTTGCCATAGTAAGTGCGTAAACGTAAGGCCACACGTTACTATTTCTGACAGTACGCAAACTATTGACTGAATTAAGCATCTTTACCATTACTACTTTCTCCTCAACTAAGGACATTCTTTCTATTTTATTGTTTTTTAAACAATAAATGATAAAATAAAAATACTGACAGTTAAAAATATTGTTAATAGAAAAATTTCATTGTGACCGAACGCAACCTTATACACATTCTTGCACTGTGTGTAACCTAAATTTGGCAAATACTTTGATAAAATTTGTTATATTTTACAAAATTTTGGAATGTGTTTAATTCATAGAACAATTTGAACAATGGTTTTCAATAAAGATTGCAATCCTCTACAAATAGTTTCTCATGTCTTTTGATGTAGAATAATTAAGGAAGCAGGAATTCAACAGTTTAGAATTTTACATTGAGTTTCCTATGGCCCATTTTCCAATTCACCACCCGGTATATTTTCCTTCTTTCCATCTACAACATAATAAAACATGTACCCGATATTATTTTGGATATTTTTCAATTAATCAACAAAAAATTTATAGAGAAAAGTTAATTAGTTTATTCTTGTTCTATAATAAAATAGTGTTTGATATTCATTAAGATAATTAATTTTGCTAATTAATGTGTTGCGGTCTTTATTTGACGAGTTGGCCTTAAAATTAACTTTTCCAAAACACAATGACCAACCTTGTACTGGCCAAAAACATCTCAAATAATGGCATGCAAATTGAACAAGTGTGTACCTATAAATATCTGCGACACGAGATTAAATTAAGGGATAATCAAACAACAAGGTTAAACAGGAGAATAACCCTAACGTGGACAGCTTACTAAAAACAGGGGGAAATCTTTAGATCAGATATTCACATGTACTTTTCAAGCACATATACAGGGTGTTTGGTAAGGAATGAGCCATAGCTTAACCTTAGTTTGCTAAACTTAAAATAGGTCGATTTAAGCTAACTTACCTTAGTACAAAAGGTGATAATAACCGAAATACAGGGTGTCTGAACTTTTATTCTATTTATTCTCGAATATTTCCTGAAAGACATGGGATAACAACACGAAATTTGGTAAGCGGGGATTTTTTTGGATGAGAAATCTAAATTCGCCACCAAAAATTATGTTTTATCCAGAAGGCGCCACATGCGTCTTTCAGCGCTCATTTAATACATTCAATTTTTTTATCCCCCACTCTACATACTTTTTGAATTAAAATTTTTATTCTCTTAATATTTTTTACTTAAAAAAGGTATACTACATTCATCTCTCTAAACTTAATTATTTTCGAGATAAACGCATTTTAAATCTGCGATACGACATAATTTTTTGCATAATATCATTGTAGTTAGACCCGAAAAATAAACTTGAAACCATAATAATTGTGCCAGTTCTCATATTTATGTCATTGCATCGCAAATTCCATTTGAAGAAATTTGCGATACATTTTTGTAAATTTTTATGGTTTTTTTTATAGTTTTTACAAAATTATTATTTTTATGGTTATTTTTCGGGTAAAACTACAATGATATGCAAAAAATGATGTCGTATCGCAGATTTAAAAAACAAGTAAAAATATTAAGAGAATAAAAGTTTTGATTCAAAAAGTATGTAGAGTGGCTAATAAAAAAATTGTACCAATTAAATGAGCGCTGCAAGGCGTATGTGGCGCACTCTGGGTAATACATCATTTTTGGTGGCGAATTTAGATTTCTCGTCCCAACAAAACCCCGCTTACCAAATTTTGTGTTATTATCGTATGCCTGTTAGGAAATGTTCAAGAATAAATAAAATAAAAATTTAACTTTCACACCCTGTATTTCGCTTATTATCAACTTTCGTACTAAGGTAAGTTAGCTTTAATCGATCTATTTTAACCTCAAGAATCTAAGGTTAAGATGTGGGCCATTATTTACCAAACACCATGTATATACCCTTTATAATAAGATATACAGTCGCAAAAATGAAAGATAGGGCTTTTCATCGATTATCATTTGTTTCGAGCTTCTGTCATATTTTGTATAATCTGTGTGTAATATTAATATACACGGATTGTATATTAATATTATACACAGATTATACAACATATGACACAAGCTCGAAACAAATGACAATCGATGAAAAGCCCTATTACTAGGGTTACCATTTATTAAGGCCAAATCCCTAGAGAGGTGTAGTCCAAGGGGTTGTAGAAAATGTAAAATGTGAATTTGACTATGTTGCTACCTCTATATTGTACATATATGCGAAATGCATATGGCACAATTAAAAACACAGCTGTTTCGCTACAATATGTAACTAACATCGAAAATCTCTGCCAGTTTAGAATACATATACACTATACACCTATGTTTTAACATACTTTACACCTAGAAAATAATCTACTTTTGACAAACTTAACTAGGTGCTGCGCAGAATGAAATTTCCCACCGTTGGTTGGGCCAAGTGTTTTCCATTTTTTTTTTTTTGTAAAGAAAAAAATCCGGATATGTCTGTCAAATCCGGACTGTCCGGACGTATGGTAACCCTACCTATAGGGCTTTTCATTCACAGTCGTTTGTTTCGAGCTTCTGTCATATGTCATATAATCCGTGTAAATTCATATTATGCACAGATTATACAACATATGACAGAAGCTCGAAACAAATGACAATCGATGAAAAACCCTTTTACCCATGAACGATCACATCAATGACTTATTTTGTATACACTGTCTTTTTCTATAAATAACAAACGTTTGTTATAGAAAAAGACAGCACATACAAAATAAGTGATTGATTTGATCGTTCATGGGTAATATTTCATTTGTCCGACTGTATATAATATATAATATATACACTCTTTGATCACGTAACCGGTCAATAGGGCTTGCCATCGATTGCCATTTGTTTCGAGCTTCTGTCATATGTTGTATAATCTGTGTATAATATTAATATACACGGATTATACGACATATGACAGAAGCTCGAAACAAATGACTGTGAATGAAAAGCCCTATTCATAGCCACCTTTACTTAACAAGCCATGAAGAGAAAAAGGCAACATCGCAATTGATGACGTGCGTAGTCCGACTTTCGGACTACCGCTTTTGAAAACACAATTTTAAAGTAGAAACTCTGGTAAAATTTATAGTATTATAGTCGAGTCGAACAAGAAAATATTATTAATTAGAAGTTTGTACAAAATAAAATTAAAAGTACTTCCTTGTAAGTAACGTTTATTATACAAAAAAAAACCAATAACAAGAATATACATGGGATTATTTTTTTTCGAATCCTAAGAAAACTAATGAGTATTTTTCAAAAATTTAAACGCAGAATGAAAGATTACGTTAGGACCGAGGGCCGAAAGTCCCTGAAAACTTCTATGTTTATTTTAATAAGTTACAGGGCGAAAAATTAAGAAAATTTAGTGTGATTTTTAGTTTCAAATATGTCATTCAAAAACAACTTTTCATTCATTCTAAGGGACTTTCGGCCATCGGTAATAAAGTAATCTTTCATTCAGCGTTTAAATTTTTCAAAAATACTTATTAGTTTTCTCAGGATTCGAAAAAAATGATTGCATTTAAAATACACTGAAAATTTTGTTCCTTTCCCTTTAAAGTTTTTCGCACTTATTTAGAAACACCCTGAATTGATAAAGAACAAAAATCTAGTTGTTAAAGTAGCTAACTTTTTTTATTATCCAACATAAGCGAATTAATCAAAACAAAACAGAATGTTATTAAGAAAACCAGAGTCTATAGTTGGGTTTTAATATATTATTATTATTATACAAAAAAAAACCAATAACAAGAATATGTGTAAAATACTTTATTTTAAATAAATAATATCTTATTTTAAATTATATACAAATATCGCTAGAAATAACTATAACAACAATTTCTCACATGGTTTGATGTGAAGTGTTGGGGTTTAGAGTCGATAACTTTATTCCCCTTAGCATTACTTTTCTTTTTATACTTTTTTGAAAATTCATCACTTTGATGGCTGCTATTTTTGTTTTTTGTATAATTATTTAAAACAATATTACACATAATTTTTACAATATCAGAATAAACTTTGAAGGCATTTTCAAAGTGATGAAAATTCATCACTTTGATGGCTGCTATTTTTGTTTTTTGTATAATTATTTAAAACAATATTACACATAATTTTTATAATAGCAGAATAAACTTTGAAGGCATTTTCCCCACATTCACACTCAAATTCAAAATTTAAATGAAAGCCTTCATGTTGTAAACTTTTCATTACCAAACATGATAACAGCTTCAGGTGACAATTGTGCTGCAAAAATAATTTTTCAAGATTGGGACTATTTATAGTCCCAATTTCAGGCTATAACATATTAAAAAAATCACTTGAATCGGCCAACAGGTTTAGTAAATATAAGACATCAAAAATGACAAAAATTTTAAGTGGAGGCATTTCTATATGCAAGTAAGTTTATATAAAATATATTATACTATAAAATATATTATATTGAACTAAAATCATCTTAATACATACCTTTTAATATTCTTTATAATTTGGAGCACGAAATATTGTAAAATGTTTGAGTTTTTCTGTAAATACAGTGAATATTATTTAAAGACATTTAAAAATAAATGAGAACTGTCAGAATTAACCGGTCTACGCTTAGATGTTGCCAAGTTTCAACTTCATGGCTTGTAAAGTAAAGGTGGCTATGCCCTATTGCTCGAATGCCATTGCTCGAAATCAATTGCTTGAAAACGAATTGCTAGAAATACAAATTGCTCGAATAAAAAAGAAAATTATATAATTTAAATATTTATTCATAATACAAAATATAGACATAAGAAACATATTTTAAATAGGACAAATTATGTGATATTCTACGTATATAATCGTTAATCGTATGTTATTAATTTATGCTGAAAAAATGTTTATTACAAATCTAAAATATCTTTGAACTTTGGAAATAAAAAGAAAAGTAACATTTTGATTTAGTCTCGTTATGATACATATAAGGATTATGATAATTTACAGGTACATATTAGGGAAGGATTAAAATTATTACCTTAATTTTATCGAAAATAGGCATCGCAGATTCCAAAATACCAATAAGTGCTGATAGGTTATTGCGTTTAATAAACAATTATGAGCAACAAAACATAATATTTGTGTGATTATGTACATAGGAGAATATCAATGTGGGCTCAGAAAAGGCAGAAGTACTGGGGTTCTTCACACTACGAGAAATACAGACTGAAAGTTACGAATATAATAAAGACACCATGGTTCTTTTCATTCATTTTAAACAGGCTTTCGATCGAGTCAAAAGAAGCAAATTATTCACAGCATTGCAAGATATGGACGTTTGTCCAAAGCTTATTAGAATTATAAAATTAACTCTCCAAAAAATAATAATGTCAAGATAAACAATAGTATAACCGAAAGCTTTGAGGTCAAACAAGAAGTTCGACAGGGTGATCCATTATCATCTATAATGTTTAGCATATTACTAGAAAAGGTTACTGGTATGTAGTAATAATAAATGTAAAAATAAAGAATAAGAACCTTTTACAAACAGAGACATGTAAGTAAAATATAGACTTGGCTAGGGATATGCCACTCAATGCATCGGGGTGTAACGTCGACATAGGATTGAGTGGTCTAGCCATCTTTGTTAGTCACATGCGCGGGATCGTTTGGTTAAGAGATAGATAGACCACCGATGAACTGTTTCCATGATGTTTCCGCGTTACGCTTTTTTGGTGAGTATGCCGAGTCTACGCTTAATATGTCAATGTTTACAAACATGTGGCGTGCATAGAGTTATATATTAGCATAGAGATATTATATATTAGCATAGCATAAGAGCGAAGTGACGACACCATCTTTTTTATTTGCGGAAGGTAGGCTCACTCTATGTTAAGCTTTTAAGCTAGGCTCACTATGTTAATATATACCTCTATGGTGGCGTGTACAAAGATTCTAACCAAAAAATTACTCGATAATTGACAACTGAAAATGACAACTACATTCTTCTTATTCCTAAACATACAACGTAACATTGATATCCTACAGTTATATAGGAAGCAAACATTAATAGAACAGGTCTGATCTACCACAAAAAACATCAGTGGTTGGCATTCGCGAACGATTTGGTAATATTGGCTAGGAGCAAAATAGAATTTATAGAAACAGTCATGAATCTCGAGGAGAGGGCAGCAACCAAAGGATTGTATATAAATGAATCAATAAACAAAGTATAATATGGAATGGACAAATAAGCAATTCGTTCGGGGTCAATACAATGACAACAGCGAAGGGAACACAGTATAAATTCGAAGGAGTTGAAAGATTTAAGTACTTAGGAACTGTCTTCACAAGAGATCCTAACTTTGAAGAAGAAATACAAGAAAGAATTATGTCGGGCAACCGCGCTATATATTCTCTTAATGGGTTGTTAAGAAGTAAAAATATATCACGAAGAGCAAAACTAAGAACTTACAAGACCGTAATAAGGCCGATAGTAACGTTTGCTTCTGAAATATGGGTCACAACAAAAAAACACCAAGAGTTATTAGTTTGGGAGAGGAAAATTAAATGGACAATGGATAAGAAGAACAAATAAGGAACTAACTGAGCTCTATCAATATCCTAACATATTAGCAGTAATTAAGGCGCAAAGAGTTAGATGGTTGGGCCATGTGCAGAGGATGATTCCATCTAGAATTCGTAGAATGGTATTATGTAGTAAATTGGTAGGGAAAAGGCGAAGAGGAATACCGAGGTCACGATGGAGTAATGGAGTTAGAGAAGATATGAGAAGACTTAAAGTAAGGAACTGGGAAAGAAAAGCGACTGACAAAACAGAGTGGAAAAGAATAGTACATCAAGCCATGGGCCTACTAGGTTCGTAGTGCTTACATTATATATTACATATTATTATTATTATTAAGACAACATTTCGGAATCCTCATAAAACAGAGTGGGAAACGTACCAAGCCAACCTGGAATACAGTCTAGGTGGGGTTTTCGTATGTTTATAAATTAGACATAGATGCCGAACAATTTCAAGAGGAAGTCATCCTTATTAAAAGATCAGGTGGGTGAGGCGAATTTCTCAAAGTTCTGACTGAATATAATAGATGCTGTCAAAGTCAAAACGAGAATTGTAAAGAAGGCAATGTGATGAGATAGAACCGCAAGTTCCTCAGATAAGTATCGAAAAGGAGTTAAGTTAAATGGAGATAAAGAAAAACCTTTTTGGAGTGCACTTTCCTTTGGGGAACTGGCAACCCATTGGGGAACAGTAAAGTTACAATAAAGGAAGAACTTTATCATTTTTTTTTCAGAGGCAGATTGAGCAGTATAATACATGAGAGAGGGACTCCATGGGGAAGGAACATGTAAATAAACATGCAAAAAGCAAACATTTTGGTTTAATAACTTGTAAATGAAATTGTGTATTTACATAATATATGTGATAATAGCAAATTATTTAGAACAAATTTCACACTTATAATTACCTATTTACTATTTTTGTTGGGAATAAGCCACAATTTTACTTTAAAAAAAGTTTATTTGACGTTACAATTTCCACAGTTATTCTGTGAAACAACTGTGGAAATTCGTTCCTTCGGAAGTCGTTCTCAAAATACAAAACATAAATAAATTAAATTAAACAAACACACTACTGTGTCTTTTCAAACGTGATTTCAAATTTACGTAAATTCATTATATAAAGGGTGTAACAAAAATGCAGGTCATAAATTACATCACATATTTCGGGACCAAAAAGACATAGTTCGATTTAACCTAACTTACCTTGGTACAAATGTGCACATAAAAAAAGTTACAGCCCTTTGAAGTTACAAAATGAAAATCGATTCTTCCCAATATATCGAAACCTATTATTGGAACCGTGCAAGTTCGAAAAAGCGACACCTGTTTTCATAGCTCAGCAACATTTTTCGCACTTTTAATTATATTGGCCAATTATATTAGTCCTGGTTGCTGGATAATTGTCAAGGCCATAGCCCAAAAATTATAAGAAGAAAAGTAAGACTGAGGTTATGTTATTAAAAGGTTAACAATTATATGTAGTAAATAAAATTAATTATTAAATGCAGTACTGCAAGCAAAATAAAATTAATTAAATTTACTTTTATATTAAAATAATTGCATGTTTTATCAATATTGTGGAACAACATATAATTTTTCTTCTTCAATGACAGTAGGTATGAAATATACGTCAATTTGACAATTTCAATTGACACTATGAATTATTTAAGAAAGTTTTCGTTTCTCGTATCCCCTCCAAGTACTTGCACACCGCAAATAGGTTTTCTGTTAAAATGGACATGTGGAATTCTTGTGGCAGAAAATATTTGTGTACGTTCCAATTAAATTATTTTTGCGGTACCATTACTTAAACATAATTTTTTTTAAAACTTTTTTGCTTCTTATGTAGTACTTTTTCGATAAGCCAATTTTTATCGAGATATTTTGAATATTTGTCAAATCCACCACATATATATTTGTAAATGGTTAAGTACGATTAATAGGGACCTGTTAATAATCGGAAAATTTATTTATAATTTACATTTTTAGGTATATTTTGAAACATATTAAAAAAGAAGCCACATCTCGATAAAAGGTGGTTTATCGAAGAAAATACTAAGAGGCAAAAAAGTTTTAAAAACACTCTGTTTATCTAATGGTACCACAATAAAAGTTTAATTGGAACATACACAAACATTTGGGAGGCTTAAAGGAATAAAACCCAATTTTATAAAACCCAAGGAGGCTTAAAAGAATAAAAATACAATTTTTATGTAAACATATTAAAAAGAAGCCGCATCTCGATAAAAACTGGCTTATCGAAAAAATACTAAGAGGCAAAAAAGTTTTAGAAACATTGTGTTTAACTAATGGTACCAAAATAATAATTTAATTGGAACGTACACAAAAGTTTGGTGGGGTTTAAGGGAACAAAACCCCATAAAATTTTTATGGGATGAACAAATGTCACTGTTATTTTTGTTTAAGATGTTCCTGCCATAAGAATGCCACATGTATATTTTCAATAAAAGTCTCAAATAGTTTTCGATATACCTATTGAAAAAAAAATCGATTTTCATTTATTAAATTCAAAGGGTTGTACCTTTTTTTTATGTGCACATTTGTACTAAGGTACGTTAGGTTTAATCGAACTATTTTTAGTCCCAGAATATGATTTAACTTATGATCTTTGTTACACCCTGTATATATCACACTTGTGAGACTTCTCCCCAGTGCGTGTTCTCAAATTTCTGGCATCAATAAACTCACACAGATTTCACATCTGTTAGGTTTTTTCCAGTGTGAGTCCTCATATGTGCTTTCAAATGACTGAATTTAGTAAACTGCTTAAAACAAATTTCGCACTTGTGTGGCCTTTCTCCAGTGTGAGTCATCATATGTAATTTCAAATTATTGGCTTCAGTAAACTGCTTCGAACACATTTCGCACTCATAAGGCTTTTCTCCAGTGTGAGTCATCATATGTAATTTCAGATTGCTTGGTGCAGTAAATTGTTTCAAACCAATTTTACATGTGTGAGGCTTTTCTCCAGTGTGAGTCATCATGTGTGTTTTCAAATTAATTGCTAATGTAAACTGCTTAAAACAAATTTCACATTTATGACGTTTTTCTCCAGTATGTATTAACGAATGTATTTTCAGATTAAACCGACGGAAAAATTGTTTTAAACAAATTGCACACGTGTAAGGTCCATTTCCGCTTGGAACTTTCATATTTTTACTTAATGGTTTTTCTTCATTATAACTGCCCAAATCTTCTTCTTCATGTGTTCGAAAATGCCCCTAACTCGATTCGAATTCCATATAGGCCACTTTTTAGCATATCTACATACGTGTCTACTTAAGTTGGAAACATATGGGAAACTTTTTTGTTATTCATTTTACGAAAAAAAGTTATTCTTTATAAAAAGTTCTGCATGCTCTAAACCTAAGATTCAATCATCAGATATCAAATTTTGTCAATATTATACGAGGTATGTCAAAAAATATGAACTTCGTTCAAGAGTAAAGTACCTTTATTTCTCTCAATATCGAAAATTCTTATTATGAAAAGTTGTTTGGAAATAAAAACTAAGATCAAATATGCAATTACATGCTTCTAATTGGAAAAAAAAATTCCAAATTTTTCTTATATTTATTGATACTTCGTTTTTATTTATTACACATACGATAACTCTTTTATTATTACTTTTACGAAAAAAAGGTATTCTTTATAAAAAGCTCTGTATATCCTAAGACCGAAGATACAACCATCAGATATCGCATTTTATTAATTTTATACGAGGTATGTCAAAAAATATGAATTTCACTCAGGAGTAAAGTACCTTTATTTTTCACAATATTGGAAATGGTTATTAAAAAAAGTTGTTTAGAATTAAAAACTATGTTTTAATATGCAATTACGTCCTTCCAATTGAAATATTGTGAAATATAAAGGTACTATAATCTTGATCGAATTTCATATTGTTTGACACAGCTCGTATAAAATTAATAAAAATTGATATATCATGGTTGTGTCTTAAATTTTAGACCATGCAAAGCTTTTTATGAAGAATAACTTTTTTTCGTAAAATGAATAATAAACGAGTTATCATATTTGTAATATGTAATTAAAAACGATGTTGGGTATCCATAAATTTGAGAAAAAACTTTATTTTTTTTTTCAATTAGAAGCAAGTAATTGCATATTTGATCTTAGTTTTTAAATCCAAACAACTTTTTATCATAAGAATTTTCGATATTAAGAGAAATAAAGGTACTTTTTCCTTGACCGAAATTCATATTTTTTGACATACCTCGTATAATATTGAGAAAATTTGATATCTGATGATTGAATCTTAGGTTTTGGGGCATGCAGAACTTTTTACAAAGAATAACTTTTTTCGTAAAATTAATAGTAAAAAAGTTTCCCATATGTTTCTAACTTAAGTAGACACGCTGTATATTATAGAGAATTAGAGAAACACACTTTCTGAAATTTTTTACCCCATAGGTGGTCACGTGACCCACCTACAGCCTCATTGGACTTTTTAGGTTTTTATTTTTTATCTCAGCCGGATCGAGAGCTAGAGAAAAATTTGGAACATAAAAAGTTTCTTTCAAAAAGGTCTCTCTGGACATTTTTTTAAATTTTTGTCGGGAAATTTGAATTTTTAGAACGAGTTTACAATTTCAACTTAATCAAAAAAAAACGAAGGCACTCGTTCTCACGAAAAAAATAAATAACGTTTATTTTTATACAATATTTCACCCTGAATTTTTCAAATTTTTAAAATTGGTGAAACGTTGTTTTAAAAATAAAAACCGCATATTTTCCCCCCTTTCGCGCTTTTTAGGTACAATTTTATACATGGTGTTTAAAAAAAGGTAATATCTCCTCTAGGATAGGTAAAAAGCTGAAAAATAATTGGGGTTTGTTTAGAAAAAAATTTTGCAACGTCCTCCATTTTCAAGATAGGGGGCTTTGAAAAAAACAAAATTTTACACTTTTTTATGATTTTGCTGAAACTACTGGCAACACTGTAATACAATTTGGTGGGTTTTAAGAGGTAGTTATTGTGCATTTTTTTGACATACAATTAAGAATTTTACATTCATCATTGGCGATAGGGTAATGGTCTAAAACTTTTTAAAGAAAGAAAGAAAAGTAGTACGCTACTGAGATATTTCAAATTAAAAATCATTTTTGAATTCCTCGTTCAATTCGCGATAAAAAAATCTATTTTTCATTTTTTATACGACGCGCCGTTTTCATGCAAAAAAAAATAAAAAATATCTGAACGCCTACAAAGTATTGGAATTAAGTTTTTATATTGATGTATTATACATACATAGAAACTTAGTTCGAATACTTTGTAAGGGTCAAGATATTTTATTTTTTGCATAAAGAGAAGCTAGATTTTTTGTCACTAATTGAACGAGAAATTTAAAAATTATTTTTAATTTGAAATATGTATTTCACTGGCGTACTATTTTTCTTTCTTTATAAATTCAGACCATTGCCCCTATGAGCGCCAATGATGATTATAAAATTCTTAATAATTGTATGTCAAAAAATACACAACTACCTCTTAAAACATGCTAAATTTTATTACAATGTTGCCAGTAGTTTAGGCAAAATCGTAAAAAATCTGTTAAATTTTGTTTTCTTCAACGCCCTGTATCTTGAAAATGGAAGGCGTTACAAAAATTTTTTACTAAGCAAACCACAACTTTTTCAATTTTTTACCTATCCTAGAAGCTGTGTTAGCTTTTTTGAAACATTCTGTATAAAAGTATCTAAAAATTAAAAAAAAGCGAAAATATGCGGTTTTTATTTTTAAAACTACGTTCCACCAATTTTAAAAATCTGAAAAAATTCAGGGTGAAATATTGTTATGTATCATTTTTATGAGAACGAGTGACTTAATTTATTTTTTAGACTCATATGAAATTTTCAAAAGGTTCAAAAATAAAAAAAAAAATCAGACAGAACTTTTTGAAAGCTACAACTTTTTTATTTGAAGTTTTTCGCTAGCACTCGATGAGGCTGAGATAAAAAATAAAAACCTAAAAAAACAATTAGTCTCTAGGTAGGTCACAACCTAGGGACCTAAAAATTTCAGAAAGTGGGTTTCTCTATATATGTGCTGAAAAGTGGCCTATATGAAATTCGAATCGAGTTGGGGGTATTTCATGATCTTACCCGGCTAGGTCCTTTAACAGAAACTATAAAACAATATTAAAAAGTAACAAAAGTGCAGAAGAAATAAATGTAATAAACAGACTACCGCTAGATTTCATAAAGTTTTTCTATTGTCATACTATAATATATACCCCAGGCTGTGGGTGAAAAAACGTGATATAATTCAGGCATTTTTGAAACCTATCAGGTGTTGTAAAGGACGATGCCAGGAATAGCTTCTACTAAAATGTAACCAAAAATATTGTGCGCTTTTTTTTAATTGCGATTTTCATTTGTTAAATTTGCAATTTTTATTGATTTTTAATTTTGTAGCTTAGGATATTGATTTTAGAGAAAAACTTTTTAATACAAAGTTGTAGTAAATTTTAAAACCTACAATTTGAGCTATGGTAAGTTTAATTTCGTTAATTGGTTATTGCAAAACAGCTTGCGAAAGGTCCAAAATGGCCGTTTTTACAATTGCATTATTTATTGTACAAACAATTTTTTATTTTTTAAAGCTTTAAAATGAAGATCTTTCAATTCCAAATTTAAAAAAAATTGTAAAGCCAGATTAACGAATTTGTTGCTTAGATATTATAAATTGTTTATCCCAAGAGGTCAAATTTCGAAGGCTATAACTTTTTGAAAAAAAAATCATACAAAGTTGGTGAAACCTCCAATCTCCTTCTAAAGAGTTATATTTTCATATTCTGATGTAAATAAATGCGTAAAACATTTTTAAACCTCTAATTTTTGGATTTGAAAATAAGGGGGCAAATTTCGTTATAAACATTTAGAGCTGAAACGGCCCTGTACATCCTATGAGTTTTTAACTTACATATTATTGTTGCTGAAGATGAAACGAAGATTTATAAAAAAAATAAAAAATTTCTGCGACCAACTGAAGCCGAGATAATTTTTGGGTTTGAAAATAAGGGGGCAAATTTCGTTATAAACATTTAGAGCTGAAGCGGCCCTGTACATCCTATGAGTTTCTAACTTACAGATTATTGTTGCTGAAGACAAAACGAAGATTTATAAAAAAATAAAAATTTTCTACAACCAACTGAAGCCGAGATAATTGTTTTTTTTTTCTTAAGTCGTAGTGCCTTTATTTATAACAATTAAGAAATTATTTTACAGTCATTGACTAAAGAAAGACTTATATTATCTTAAAATAAAAATTATTATAAAATATAATTACATTTAATTATTAAAAATTATATTTTAAATCGGTGCTTTTGCAAGCGGCCGAATTTTGCAAATCGCCCCCGCCCGGCTCGCTTCAAATTCTCTGGCTCGGAAAATTGTTACGTAACTTGTATTAAATTTTGGCAGAAAACAATTTAATAATATTACCATTATAATATACAGTCTATTTACCACTGTATTTGTTTTTCTTGATAAACTTTTATATGTGAAATCCAAAAAGATAGTCACTGCAAGAAGAAAAAGTTTTATATTGTATATTATAGTAAGAAGTAACATTATTATTATTATATTTATATAACAATGAAAAAATTAAAAATATAGTTATATATTTCATATATATGTATCATTTTTGAAATATTATTTCTTCAGAAATGAACTTTCACATATAAAAGTTTATCAAGAAAACCAAATACAGTGGTAAATAGACTGTATATTATAATGGTAATATTATTAAATTCTTTTCTTAGTCCAGGGCTCATCTGTTTTGAGATGGACGTTGAGAGGTGACTCAAATTTTTTTGCAGAAATTGCTTAAAAATAACTCAAATAATAATATTTGAGTTATCCTCCCACTCAAAATGGTCCGGAACATTATTTAAATAATCAAAATGTCAAAATATGAAGGAAAAATTCGATTTTTTTATTGGTTTTTTGAATATAACTTTAAAACTGTTCATTTTTGAGAAAAGTTGTACTGACATAAAAGTTGCGTAATTAAATTTACTATAATATAGAATTGATTAAAAATTTAAAAAGTAGTCACCCTTGTTGCAAAATAGCAATACTTGCGAAAAAAAACATACAAAAACAAGTATTCGCATTTTACGTTTTTCAACCATTTATGCTAAACTTTGGACCTTCATATTTTACCCAGAAAAACTTTATGATATAGTAAAACAACACTGTAAATTTCATTAAGATCGGTTGAATAGATTTTGCAAAATAAATTTTGCAATCCAGCTTTCGCAAAAAAAATTCATTTTTTAAAAATGTTGCAGGACTGAAAATAAAGCAGATAGTAAGTTGAATTTTTTTACGTATAGAAGTGTACTGTACCTTTTATTTGCAATTTGCAAAATTAAAATCGATTAACTGCCACGCCGTCAGGAATTTTTTTAAATAAACATTAATTTTTGGTGCTGCTTGCAGGACAGCGGTGTTCGATTCACACAAGTTGATTTCCATCAAAATTTCTTCTAATCTTTATTTAATATATTATTTTCTTACTCTATATTTTGTTGTATTTTAATATTTTAATTCTACAAAAATCAAAATAATTTTATTATTGTTTGTGAAATATTGTTTAAACAATTGCATATGTTTAAAAATAATAAACTTTTATTCTCTAAGTTAAAATATATGAACAAAGAAAGTTTTTGCTAAAAAAAGTGTTATTTCAAAGGATAGAGTATGTGTTTTTATTTTGCAATAAACAAATTTATTTATTTATATCGAAATGTAATAAAAATTAAAATGTATCAATCATTATCAAAGGTCATTGAAATGCCCAATCAGAGCAAACTATCCGCTGTCCTGCGCATAGCACCAATAATTAATGTTTATTTAAAAAAATTCCTGACGGCGTGGCAGTTAATCGATTTTAATTTTGCAAATTGCAAATAAAAGGTACAGTACACTTCTATACGTAAAAAATTTTTTAACTTGCTATCTGCTTAATTTTCAGTCCTGTAATAATTAAAAAAACGAATTTTTTTGCGAAAGCTGGATTGCAAAATTTATTTTGCAAAATCTATTGAACCTCTTTTAATGAAATTTACAGTATTGTTTTACTGTATCATAAAGTTTTTCTGGGTGAAATATGAAGGTCCTAAGTCTAGCATAAATGGTTGAAAAAACGTAAAATGAGAATACTTGTTTTTGTATAGTTTTTTCGCAATTATTGCTATTTTGCAACAAGGGTGACTATTTTTTAAATTTTTAACCAATTCTATATTGTAGGAAATTTAATTATGCAACTTTTATGTCAGTACAACTTTTCTCGGAAATGAATACTTTTAAAGTTATAATAAAAAAACGAAGACAAAAATCGAATTTTTCCTTCATTTTTTGACATTTTGATTATTTAAACAATGTTCCGGACCTTTTTGGGAGGGAGGATAACGCAAATATTATTATTTGAGTTATTTTCAAGCAATTTCTGCAAAAAAAATTGAGTCACCTCTCAACGTCCAAATGTACTAATATTTTTACAGATCCGCCCTGATCTATCTGTCAAAATACAAGTTACCTAAAAATTTTCCGATCGCGCGGATTTGAAGCGAGCCGGGCGATTTGCAAAATTCGGCCGCTCGCAAAAGCACCGATTTTAAAAATAATTTTTAATAATTAAATGTAATTATATTTTATAATAATTTTTATTTTAAGATAATATAAGTCTTTCTTTAGTCAATGACTGTAAAATAATTTCTTAATTGTTATAAATAAAGGCACTACGACTTAAGAAAAAAAAAACAATTATCTCGGCTTCAGTTGGTTGTAGAAAATTTTTATTTTTTTATAAATCTTCGTTTTGTCTTCAGCAACAATAATCTGTAAGTTAGAAACTCATAGGATGTACAGGGCCGCTTCAGCTCTAAATGTTTATAACGAAATTTGCCCCCTTATTTTCAAACCCAAAAATTAGAGGTTTAAAAATGTTTTACGCATTTATTTACATCAGAATATGAAAATATAACTCTTTAGAAGGAGATTAGATGTTTCACCAACTCTACGATTTTTTTCAAAAAGTTATAGCCTTTGACATTTGACCTCTTGGGATAAACAATTTATAATATCTAAGCAACAAATTCGCTAATCCGGCTTTACAATTTTTTTTAAGTTTGGAATTGAAAGATCTTCATTTTAAAGCTTTAAAAAATAAAAAAATATTTGTACAATAAATAATGCAATTGTAAAAAACGGCCATTTTGGACCTTTCGCAGGCTGTTTTGCAATAACCAATTAACCAAATTAAACTTACCGTACCTCAAATTGTAGGTTTTTTAATTTACTACAACTTTCTATTAAAAAGTTTTTCTCTAAAATCAATATCCTAAGCTGCAAAATTAAAAATCATTAAAAATTGCAAATTTAACAAATGAAAATCACAATAAAAAAAAGCGCACAATATTTTTGGTTACATTTTAGTAGAAGTTATTCCTGGCATCGTCCTTTACAACACCTGATAGGTTTCAAAAATTCCTGAATTATATCCTGAAATCGACCTATTTTTCACCCACAGCCTGGGGTAATATCAATTATGATGTCGCATCAGGCGGCATCACAAGAGGGGCGCTTTAATCAGTAAAATAAAAAAATTGTCAGATTATGTAAAAATGTTGTCAATAACTAAAGAAAAAATGAAAAGATACAGACAATATGGCTAATGACCAAATGAAAATTTAATGAAATTGCAGAAAATTTTGATATAATTTCCGAATTTCCAGCTGAAAATGAAATTCGTGCCAGGAGAAAAAAGCGTTTATTTGACTACCAAAAATCTGTGGACGAGCTCTTAACAGATGAAGCTAAATTTAAAATAAATTTGTTCATCTATATTTTAGACATTGCCGTTATAGACAAGGCGGAAACGGCGGGTTCGTTGGGAAAAATATTCCCATGAGATATTTTTGCATAATCACATTCGTGAGACATCCCAGAATAAGGTTCAAGAAGTCGCCCACGTGAAAAGTGGGCCAATTTTTTTTTAACAATTTTTTTTTAATAAAATTGTAAAAATCTATATTTTTGGCCAGGACTAATTTTTTTTTAGGTTTTTTGGACCATTATGGACAAAAAAGGTCTCTTATAATTTTTCTCTAAAGTTGATCTTTTTAGAGTTATAAGCAATTTAAAATTTGAAAAACGCGAAAATGGCCATTTTTAAGACTTAATAACTTGGTTAAAAATTATCATTACGAAAGTCAGAAAGTGACTAAATCAAAGTTTAAAGTCTCCGCTACATGTTCCTGAAGAAATCTGTGTCATTAATTTACTACTAAGCTGTTATTTTTAATAAATAACAATGAGCGGTTAGATCGTATTGACGCGGTTGTAAATGTGAGTGCGAGTAAGATGCACAATGGGACTGCTGGGATGGCTTCTCTCTCGCACTCAGCATTTACAGATGCCGCACACGTGCATGGCACTTATTATTATTACTTAAAAATAGCAGCTTAGTAATAAAATAATGACAAAAATTTCTTCAAGATCTTGTAGGGGGGCCTTTAAACTTTGATTTAGTCATATATTGACTTTCATAATAATAACTTTTAACCTAGTTATTAAGCCTTGAAAATCGCCATTTTTCGTTTTTTTCAATTTTAATTTGCTTATAAGTCGAAAACGATCAACTTTAGGGAAAAATTATAAGAGATCTTTTTTGTCCAGAATGGTCCAAGAAATTAAAGAAAAAATTGTTCGGGCCAATAATATTGATTCTTGCAATTTGATTTTAAAAAAAATTGTTAAAAAAAAATTGGTCCACTTTTCGTGTGGGCGACTTCTTGAACCTTATTCTGGGATGTCTCACGAATGTGATTATGGAAAAAAATCTCATGGGAATATTTTTCCCTTCGAACCCGCCGTTTTCGCCTTGTCTATTAATTCTTTGATTGTTCTATTTTCGCTTCTGGAAACTCATAATAAAAATTTTAAATTTTTATATATTTTTAACTTCAGGAAAATAGATGATGAAACATTAGAAAAATATTGTATGAATTTTCATTCAATACTTTCAATAGAAAAAGAAAAAAAATTGATGATATAATCATCTTCTAGAAGAATTACGTGATATATTTCAAAAGAAACCTTTAGAGGTTTTGTGCAAAATGACCTAATTTATTACACCCAAATGTAGTTGTAAACTAAGAATTTTATTAACGCTCCTTGTCTGGGTAGGAAAGAAGTTTTTCAAAATTGAAAACTATTTACGAACTCTCTAACTGCTACACCTGTCTATGCCAACTAGACTGCACCAATCTTATTGACGAGTTTGCCAAAATTAAAGTCAGAAAGATATAATGATAATTTTTGTAAATGTTACTTAAGAGCATAGGCGCAAAATTTGCTTGCAATGCTATTTAAATGCATTCACTTTTTTTCGATTCCTGAAAAACTAATAAATATTTTTGAAAAATTTAACCACAGATTGAAAGATTACATTATTACCGAGGGCCGCAAGCCCCTTACAATAAACAAAAGGTTTCTTTTTAATAAGATATTTGAAATAAAAAATTACACTCAATTTTCTCTTACTTTTCACCCTGTAACTTATTCAAATAAACATTATAAAGGTTTCAGGGACTTTCGGTCCTCGGTAACGTAATCTTTTATTCTGCATTTAAATTTTTCAAAAATGCTTTCAAAAAAAAATGCATTTAAAAAGAATTGCAAGCAAATTTTGCGCATGCTCATTGAATTTAGTGTTAATACATAATTTCATTTAATTTAAAGTATGTTTTGTTTTTAAAATAAAAGTTGTCGTACATTTTTGTGTAGTTTCTATATAAAAAATAAAACTTTCAATTATATTTAAGGGGCGGCATTTCGAAGACTTGCATCATATTGAAAAGATATACCGCACGGCTCTGACTACCTGTATCATAATGGACTTCATTATGATACAGATTTTCATTATATAAGATACAGATTTTTAACAAATAGAATCGCGATATGGCATTCGCGATAAAGGTGGTACACGCGCAGTGACCAATGGCGAGTCAAATACATACGCTTTGACAGTTCTCAATATGTAAACAAACCGTCAAACTGACAAACTACTGAATTTATTTGTGTTACAAAATTAATAAATTTGAATATATTTTTTGTTGTGAATGATCATAGAAAAAATAGTGTATACAACTTGCATTTAATTATCATTATGAAGCTCGTACTCTATACGAAACTCGCCGCATACGGCTCGTTTCGTAACCCTTATACTCGCTTCATAATGACCATCATTAAATGCTCGTTGCATAATATACTATGTGGACTTTAAAATTTATGTTGGTACCTTTACTATGTCCACTTTCTTTATTATGAGATCGGGCGTAAATCATTAAAACAGACTTCCACTTTGTGGTTATGTACATTTAAGCCTCAGTTTTTTAAAATAATCAATATTTGGTACCAAAATTTTTCTGTACAACTTTTCATAACATAATACATACATTATACATACAGTCGGAAAAATGAAAATACCCATGAACGATCACATCAATCACTTATTTTGTATTTGCTGTCTTTTTCTATTGGGACCGTGCAAGTTTGGCAAAGCGACCTCTATTTCTACGCTCTGTACTTTTATTCGCACTTTTAATTATATTGGCCAATTTATATTAGTCCTGGTTGCTAGATAATTGTCAAGGCCATAGTCCAAAAAAATAATAAGAAGAAAAAATAAGATGCAGGTTATGTTATGCAAACGTAAACAATTGTATGTAGTAAATAAAATTAGTTATTAAAATGCAGTACTGCAAGCAAAATACAATTAATTAAATTTACCTTTATGTAATAATTGCATGTCATATCAATATTGTGGAGCAATATATAATTTTTCTGGTTCAATGACAGAAGGTATGAAATATACGTCAATTTGACAATTTCAATTGACAATATGAATTATTTAAGATAGTTGCAATATTTCTCCGCGACTCGCGCACGGTCGTTTCTCGTTTCCTTTCCAAGTACTTGCACACCGCGAATACGCTCTGAGCTTCGCTGGTGTCGTTCCTAGCGGTTACTAATTCAACTTTTACCGGTAATTTTTAAATTTATTATTTAATTGTTATCGCTTAATATTTACAACGCAAAAAAGTAATTAAATTGTAATCGATTTTTTTTAAGATTTTTCCAATCATTTTGACGTTCTATTGATAAAATATCAATTTCTTACTTCGGATACTTTGACAATAATCGTGTAGATGGCGCTAAGATTATAATAGATTATTTATAATTAGATATTACGGAACATTAAAAAAACTTAAATTCAGTATTTAAAACGTAAGTATATTTAAGGTAAAAATATATACCACAGCTTTGACCAACTAATATTTTTTATAATTAATGTTTTTAATTTTAATTTTAAATTAATCACTTTGACATTTATGTCAAATTTCCGGTAAACGTTTACAGACTTGCCACTACTGGCGCTCGCGAATTTATAAATATCCCCTCTACGTACGAGCTCACAGCGTATAACAAACGTTTGTTATTTATAAAAAAGACAACAAATAGGGCTTTTCATAGATTGTCATTTGTTCCGAGCTTCTGTCATGTGTCACATAATATTAATATATCTATGTCATACGTCTTTGGTTTGTATCATGGTATATATACCAATAACGTATGACGTAGATATATTAATATTATGTGACACATGACAGAAGCTCGAAACAAATGACTGTGAATGAAAAGCCCAAAATAAGTGATTGATGTGATCGTTCATGGGTAATCTTTCATTTTTCCGACTGTACATGTTTTTATAACAATAACAATCTGCACAACTTTTCATAAAAATTTTTATTGGGGTGAAGGAAAATGTAAATACTAAAGAGGAATAAAGAAAACATTTTGATTTAATAACTTTAAAAACATTTTGATTAATTAACTTTAATGACATTTTATATTTAGTATGAGATAAACAGCCATTTTTTAGAACAAATTTCACACTTATAAAGGCTGTTTACTATTTTTGTTGGGAATAAGCCACACTTTTACTTTAAAATTAAGTTTAATTATTTGACGTTACAATTTCCACTTCGGAAATTGTTCTCAAAATACAAAAAAATTAATAAATTAAATTAAACAAACACATTACCGCAGTGGCGTAGCTGAAGATTGCCCCCCCCCGCGACCATTTTTGTGGGCCCCGTATTATAAACATAACGACAACTAATAACAATATAATTACTAAAATGTAAATGACAATACATATTTGGCCTGCCTCTTCGTCAGTTAGTGTTAACAGATTTTTTGGAAATAGACATGAAAACCTATTATACCTTCATGTCTCTTAATCCGACAAACCTAGTACAGTCGAACCCGCTTATTAGAGTACCGCTTATAGGAATATCCCGGTTTAAGGAATAGAATTTTGAGATCCCGGAACATTTCCATTTACTCCTTAATAAATTTAACCGTTTATAGTGATACGTTTTAGTAAAAGAATCCCGCTTTATCTAATAATCCTAAGTTACCAAAAACTTTTTAGGTACAATTTCCCACAAATTTCTGTTTTCTGGTTTTATAGGACCTGTCGATAATATTTTATTTCTTACTTTATTATGGGTACCAATTCTACCTTCCGCCAAACATTTACCGATCGTAAAGTAGGTACCTAATTTTTCAATTGTGTAAACATTCTCATTGCTCACTCACCGCCACGTCGTTGTCTGTTCAGATTTTTAACAGTTGGAAGTCATAAATAACCCCTTGTAATATAATAACCGCTGAAATTTTCTGGAGGGTAAAACCAATGTCAATTTTTTATTTATTATAATTTTAGAGCAACAAGTGACTAATATCGTTGATTGAGGTATTGGACCCATATTAATATTTCAATCAACGCTAATATCTTATGTAACAAAACAAATAGTCTCAGATTACCGATTATTTTTCCAGAAAAAAAGTAAGTCTGTTGGATATATGTTAATAAGAAAATATATATGTATACGTATATCTACATATTGCATACATTTTATACTTATTTGTGTAGGTATGCATGCACAAATAATGTAGTTTGGTGTTTTAATAAAATAAGTAATAGTTACACTAGGTACTGTATTATTGACATAAAAAGAAATAGAACCATATACATAATATATGTACCTACATGTAAATACATACTATGTACATGTACATACAGTATGTACCTCTACAAAGTGTGTTGTACTATTACGACGTATATTCGGTACATATATTTCTGCTAGCCACCACTGATCGGTTATTAGAATATCCCGGTTATAGGAATATTTTTGCTTGGCACGAAGTCTATTCTAATAAGCGGGTTCGACTGTAGTAAGTTGTTGCAATATTTTATCTAGATTTAAATTAAAAACATTAACTTCAAAACTTTTTTTGCTATAAGTCATTTTTTCGTCGCAGCTGAGCTCATCGTAAATATTTTTTTTGAGTTTTGTCCATTTATGTTTAAATTCCGGTAAAATCCCCACTATTCTGCTGCTCCTGTTGCTTCTGCTAAAATTTCAGAAAACGAATTTCTCAGTTCTCGAAGATTATCCACGAGTTTTTTCAAAAAGTTGAAGGACAACTCTCCTGTTTCAGATTGCAAAAGTTTTAATGTTAGATGAATAAAGTTAAGTATTTTAGATTGAATAGTAATGTGAACGGCAAATTCAAAACTATTCATAGTATGCTCTAATGATTAATCCATTAGCTTTTAATTTTTCATAGTTTTTTGATAGCAATGAAATTTTCGTTAACGATTTTATTACTTGTCGGAAAGCTTGACGCAAAGCCATAACAGCATCATGTCTGGATAACAACCGGCTTTCACATAACCTTTTCGTGTTGGCAACTGGCAAACGCGATGAATCCAAAGTCAAATAGTAAATCCCAGCTTTTAATACTTGCACTAAAAAAACATACAATCTCTTAATTAGATCGTAAAAAAAAACAGCTCATATACACCAGCAACGGCATCATTCAACACTAGGTTCAGGTTATAGAATGCACAATGAACATAGGAAACTATTTTTTCAATGTCAGTTATGCGCCTTTGTACACCTGAATATACACCACTCATAACGCTTGCCCCCCTTTCCTCTGCAGTTGTGTACGGAAAGGTGCTTTGATTGTATAAATTTTAAAATTTCATTTACAGTACCTTCTGCACTTAACTTCTGATTTGGAAGGTAAATTATTTTCATCGCAAGTTATTTTTACATACCGAAAAATAAAACTAAGCTGATCGTGTTTTGAAGTATCTTGAGTGGTATCAAGAATTATTGAATAAAATAATTTTTTTAATGAATTAATTGATTTGTTTTCAGTTTTTCAACAAGCCAGCAAATTTATAACTTCGTTTTGTATTTGGGGGCTCAAGTAATTTGTTTAAGTTATTGTTTTTATCGATTAATTTAGCTAAAAGAGGATCATATTTAGCTATAGTAAAAGAACCGCCGACAGAAATTATTAACTTTCTGGGATTCACTTTCATCTAAACTACCGCAACCTGTCAACGAAACTCATTGCACCCGGAAAGAGTAAGAGTTGCGTCAATTACCCGCTTCATTACTTCCTTCCAAATTCCCCATTTTGGTGCTTATTAAGAAAATATGTTTTGGTCCCCAATTTAAATAAAGTAGAAGTATTAAGCTTCATGGCTTTAAGGGGCTCGTCCTAACACCGGGCCCCCCGCCTTGCGGGCCTGTCCGTTTACGCCACTGCATTACCGTGTCTTTTCAAACGTGATTTCTTTACGTAAATTCATTAAAGGAAATATCACACTTGTAAGGCTTTTTCCTAGCGTGTGTTCTCAAATTTCTCGCATCAATTAGCTGATTCACACAAATTTCACATCTGGGAGATTTTTCCATCATATTATGTAGGTATGTAGAATTAGACCAGTAAGGATCTGTTTTTAGGTGGATGTGAGAGGTGGCATTCAGATTTTTGCGGATAAAGTTAGGTGATAACTTCGTTAATAATAATTGATTTATCCTCCTCAAATATGCCCGGAACATTAATAAAAAAAAATAAAATATTTAAAAATTTCGTTTTTTTCTACTTTTTTTGCTTATAACTTTAAAACGATTCATTTTGGAACAAAGTCGTATAGGAATAAAACAAAGATAACTAAATTTTCTATCAGATGCGATTGGTTAAAAATGTCTTAATTTATCACCCTTAAAAACAAGCCTGTCCTTATTTAATGATTTTCCATCACTTAAGTTACACTTGGTACCTTCCTAATTCGCTTAGAAAATTTTTGTAATGTGCTAAAACCGGACACCAAATTTCATTAAAATTGACTTACTAGATTTTGAATAATAATTTTGCAATCTAAACGTTTTTTAAAAAATTAAAATTTTTTAAAATCTTGCACAACAAAAACTAGAACATACAAAGATTTGTCAATTTTTTTACATATAAAGAAGCACTCCACCTATCTAATGCACTTTACAGAATCGGATTGTTTAAGCAGCCTCAGCAATGTTTTATTATAAACAATTTTTTGGCTTATAAACAAATTAGAGGGGGTGCTACGGGCTCCTTTATTTAGATGGACTTACCCAAGATTTTTATGTATTTTTGACCCGTAGAACACGATTTTTTTGGGTAACAGTTGATCCGGATGTCGATAAGATTGTAATAAACAAATAACTTGAGGAATTACATAACATCGATTTTTCACAGAATAAAACATTTTTTTGTATTTCTTGCGTAATTCTAAGCAAAAAATGTTCTTACAAGTTTTTTCGTAGGATGCATAGTTTTCGAGATAAACGCAGTGGAACTTTCAAAAATTCGAAAAATTGCAATTTTTGAACGCGAATAACTTTTGATTAAAAAATAAAATAGCAATTCTGCTGGCAGCATTTGAAAGTCAAATTATACCGGTTTTAATTACTTACATTGCTAAAAATTAATTTTTTTATTATTAAACAAAGCTATTTGTTTATAAGCCAAAAAATTGTTTATAAGTTTAAAACATTGCTGTGGCCCCTTAAATAATCCGATTTTAATTCTGTTAAGTGTATTAGATAGGTAGAGCACCTCTTTATATGTAAAAAAATTTGACAACTTCTAAATGGTCTACTTTTTGTTCATTAAGATTTTAAAAAATTTAAACTTTTTTAAAAACATTTACATTGCAAATTTATTATGCAAAATCTATTAGGTCGATTTTAATGAAATTTGGTACACGGTTTAAGTATGTTACAAAGAATTTCCTAAGCGAATTACTAATAGGTTCTAAGTGCCACCAAAGTGGTTAAAAACATTGAATAACAACAGGCGTATTTTGCCCCCTTATTTTGTATTTATTGCTATATTGCAGAAAAGGTAATACGTTAAGACATTTTTGATCAGTCATATATCATACAAAATTCAATTATCTTTATTTTATTTCTCTACGACTTTGTTCCAAAACGAATCGTTTTAAAGCTATAAGCAAAATCGACGTTTTTCGAAATTTTTAAAATATTTTAATTTTTTTATTAATGTTCCGGGCATATTTGAGAAGGAGCATAAGTCAATTATTATTACTGAAGGTGTCACCTAACTTTATCTGCAAAAATCCGAATGCCACCTTTCACATCCAAAAATAGACGTTTTTTCACAGATCCTTACTGGTCTAAATAGCATGTAATCTGTCAGATAAACTTCCCGATAACTAGTTCCGGAGATGAAAAGACCGGACCTTAGCAACTACTTCAGACTCTCATTTTTATCTTGTCGGTGTGCGCGTATTTCAGACTGTCGTTTTTATAAAAATTCACTCTCAACATTTTTCCCAATCGCGCCGAAAGAAGTATAACTTCTAAAATTGAAAAAAGAACAAGTAGGTGATAAAAAAATAAGCACAGCTGTTGCTCTCGTATTTTAATATTTCACTATAAAATACGATATAAAATATATTTCAGTTAAAATAAAGTTATTTTAAACTGAAATTTTACCCATATCATCTCAGGTTGTGCCTGTTCTTGTTTTCAAGCGTTGGCTATCGTCGTATTAACAAGCTGATTAAATATTTCTCGGTCGGCAACATACCAACCGGTACGTTTGGCTCACATGATGACGATGTGCAAATATACAGTGGAAGAACTTGTATCATTTTTTCGAGAGGCAGATTGAGCAGTAGGTACCTATACATGAGAACATGAGACAGGGACTACATGGGGAAGGAACATGTAAATAAACATGAAAAAACAAAAGATTTTGGTTTAAAAACTTTAATGAAATTTTTTACTTACATAGTATGTAATAATATAGGAAAAATCAAACAATAAGGAATGCACGCCCCTTGTTGCCATATTCTAAATTTAAAAAAAATATATATAAGGAATAATCAGATTTTTTTACATGCCATTCCTAGTACAGCGAGCATTTCATTGGGTAGAATTAGTGACAAGTTTATATGACGTCATTATTACATTTGGAGAGATTGTAAATGGTAACTGACGTCTAGAGGTTAAATATGTCAAATTATAGTTTTCAAATCATAATTTATTTATTTAGTTTATATTTTAACGACGCGACAGTTTATTTTTTAACCCATTCCCTTCCCTATCCTTGATTGGTCGATTAGGTTCATAATAGTTTTGTTGTATGGTAGGTTTAGTTAGGCGTTAATTTTAAGAAATGTTGCTGGCTAAATGGACACAGCTCCCGAAGACCATAAAAGAAGAAGAAAAAGTAAATCAAAAATCTTACATAACCTTCTATATTACAACATGACTTTGACACTTATATTACAGATAGTTATCTTTGTTTCAAACTCATTAAAGACAAAGAGAAACAGAGCCGGTAACTGTTTTGGTGAATAAAAATAAACATGTTTTTTATTCGGCAACCGCGCTTTTCTGCTAAACCTAACAGTAGCAAAAAAACTATTATATGAGGAAAAATATGTTGAATTTGTTTGTCACCAAGTTTGTACTGTTGGATTATGATGTCATTAAATCTATGACGTGCATTCCTAATTGTTTGACATTCAGTTTAGCAAATTGTTTAGAACAAGGTTCACACTGAAACTATTTACTATTTTTGTTGGGAATAAGTTACAATTTTACTGTAAAATGTTTATTTGACGTTACAATTTCGTCTTAGGAAATCGTTCTCAAAATACAAAACATTAAATTAAATTAAACACACACACTACTGTCTTTTCAAACGTGATTTTAAATTTACGTAAATTCATTAAAGGAAATATCACACTTGTAGGCTTTTTTCCCGTGTACTAAAATTTTCTGGCACCAGTAAACTGTTTCACACAAATTTCATATCTGTGAAGCTTTTCCAGTGTGAGCCACCATATGTGATTTCAAATGACTGGATTTAGTAAACTGCTTAAAACAAATTTCGCACTTGTATGGTCTTTCTCCAGTGTGAGTCATCATATGTATTTTCAGATCCCTTAGTGCAATAAACTGCCTACAACAAATTTTACATTTGTGAGGTTTTTCTCCAGTGTGAGTCATCATATGTAATTTCAAATTATCGGCTTTAGTAAACTGCTTCGAACACATTTCGCACTCATAAGGCTTTTCTCCAGTGTGAGTCATCATATGTGATTTCAAATTACTGGATTGAGTAAACTGTTTCGAACAAATATCACACTTGTAAGGCTTTTGCCCAGTGTGTGTTCTCAAATGTTTCTTCAAACTACTTGCCTCAGTAAACTTCTTCAAACAAATTTCACATTCATGACGTTTTTCTCCAGTGTGTATTCTCCAATGTAATTTCAAATGATCGGTTTTAGTAAACTGCTTAAGACAAATTTCGCACTTGTAAGGCTTTTCTCCAGTGTGAGTCATCATATGTGATTTCAAATTATTGCCTTGAGTAAACTGTTTCAAACACATATGACACTTATAAGGCTTTTCTCCAGTGTGTGTTCTCGAATGTGATTTCAAACTACTGACTTGCCTAAATTGCTTAAAACAAATTTCGCACTTGTAATGCTTTTCTCCAGTGTGAGTCATCATATGTAATTTCAGATTGCTTGGTGCAGTAAACTGTTTCAAACAAATTTCACATTTGTGAGGTTTTTCTCCAGTGTGAATTCTCATATGTGATTTCAGAGCACATGGTACAGTAAATTGTTTCAAACAAATTTCACATTTGTGAGGCTTTTCTCCAGTGTGAGTCATCATATGTGTTTTCAAATTAATTGCTAATGTAAACTGCTTCAAACAAATGTCACATTTATGAGGTTTTTGTCCAGTATGTATTAACGAATGTATTTTCAGATTAAATCGACGGGAAAATTGTTTTAAACAAATTGCACACGTGTAAGGTCCATTTCCAATTCGCGCTTTCATATTTTTAGTTAATATTTTTTCTTCACTATAACTACCCAAATCTTCTTCTCTATGCAATAAATGTTCAGGTGTTTTCATAATTTTCATTATGTTCTTATAGCGTAAACAACCTAAAATATAAAACAAATGTAGACATTGTAGTGTACAGACAAGAGACAGAATTATACTTTATTGATACTGTGTACCAAAAGTAGACAAACAAAGGCTATAGCGGGATAAGATAAGATGAATTGGAAAAGACTGCAAGACTTGTACACACTTCTAAATAGGTCAAAACGGCAAACAGGTGTATGTTTTCAAAAAACTTTTGATAGTGTGTAAAAAATATTTTATTATCAGCTAAGTACTTTCGACACATAACGTGTCATCATCAGAGCTTCCTAAAAGGACATATTTAAAATAAGATTTTTTTTATATAAAAAATAAGTGAAAAACTTACGTTCTCTTATAAAGGTTTTATAAGAGGACGTAAGTTTTTCACTTATTTTTTATATAAAAAAAATCTTATCTTAAATATGTCTTTTTAGGAAGCTCTGATGATGACACGTTTATGAGGTTTTTGTCCAGTATGTATTAACGAATGTATTTTCAGATTAAATTATGTGTCGAAAGTAATTAGCTGATAATAAAATATTTTTTACACACTATCAAAAGTTTTTTGAAAACATACACCTGTTTGCCGTTTTGACCTAAGATAAGATGATCAAAAATGCCCCCGCACCCATCAGCCCCGCTACTTAGGGTAAGAACAGAACAAGTGGGTCGAGGTGTAGGTCGCGGTGGATGCTACTAGTTAAGTCGCGGTCGATGTCGACAGCACATAGCAAGGAGGTCATCTGCGCTGTCAGTCGAGCTAGAACCACTATCAAGTGAAGTAGTTTAATGAAATTTGAATGACAAAAAGACTGTGCTTTTGCGATGTTGTATCAGTCAAGTGATGATAGTGATGAAATGTCAGCTGTAAATAATCAGATCCTCCTTCATATGTCAAAAATTTACTGAATTTAATTTAGAAATTCAAAAATAAACTGAATGCAAAAAAGGGATTATATAAAAAGTTTCAACTCAGATAGCGCAGGTAATGACAACTTGGCTTCGAACGGACTAATCACAGGGAAGCATCCTTGTAGGCCGCTGGGTAGACATATATGTAAAACAAACTCATTTTATTTTCAAAAGCATCGATGTAAACCTCCTGGATGGCATCGCGCTAAACCTCTACCGCGACTTACCTGCTCTGTTCTCTTCCATTCACTACAATGTGTTTGTTTTACATGGATATCGACCGCGACCTCCACAGCAACCCACTTGTTCTGTTCTTAGCCTAATGTTTTCGATAAAGGATATATAAAATTATGCCCTCATGCAAATTTTTAGCTTCCCATCGGTCCTAGAACCTCTTAAATCGAGAAAAGAAGAATTTTAGGTTTTATTTTTTTGTGAGCGCAATTTTACTTTAAAAAATCTGAAAAAATTCAAGACGATGTATCTTTTGTACAATCAGCCTGATTTTGTTCAGATTTTTGTAATAAAAAATGAGCCCAGGAAAAATTTTTGAAATTTTCAAAAAAATTTTAGGTTATGATATGATTTGGAAAGCTTATAAATAGTATTTTTTGTCGTTCTTTTGAATGACAGAGGCAAAATTTTTAATATCTGAGTGGAAAGAACGAAAAAATTGAAAAAAACCGTTTTTTGGCTGTCTCGAGATGCATCTTTGATCATTAAGATCATTTTTATTACAAAAATCTGAAAAAAAATCAGGCTGTTTTGTATTCAAGTCTTGAATTTTTTCAGATTTATTAAAGTAAAATTGCGCTCACAAAAAAATAAAACCTAAAAATTCTTCTTTTCTCGATTTAAGAGGTTCTAGGACCGATGGGAAGCTAAGAATTTGCATGAGGGCATAATTTTATATCCTTTATCGAAAAATAAGTAGCGGGGCTGATCGGTGAGGGGGCATTTTTGACCATTTTATCCCGCTATAGCCTTTATACAGAAACTATACAACAATATTTAAAAGTAACAAAAGTACAGAAGAAATAAATTTAATAAACAAACTCAATCATCAAAACAGACTTCCAGTTTGTGGTTATTTAGATTTGAGCCTCCGTTTTTTTAAATATCCAATATTTGGTACCAAAATTTTTCTGCACAACTTTTCATAACATAATACATACATACAGTGCCGGCAAAAAAATCTTTATAAAGTGAATAAAACGCATAAATCAGGAAAATTATTATTTTAATTTTACAAAATAATACTATACATATAAGAATATTTAATTTTGGGTTATGTTGCAGTTATGGAAGGGTTCAACATTACAATGCCTGATGATGGTGTCAGATCAGATGATGTCTTTTAAGAACTCGAGAACCAGGTTTTCTTTCCGGAACAGTGTCAGAAGGCTACGACGCATCCTACCATTGCAGTTGATAAATTGAATCTCTTGAAACACCAATACCACATGCTATGGTAATTACAGAGTCCCATTTCTCTTTTTCAAGTAACGTTGAAGCACGAACTTTCTGTTCATTTGTGAGTTTCTTTCGCCCCATAGTTTTTACTTCAGTTTTTCAAGAATTTTCATATTGACTACTTGTATAAAGCCAACTGGGCCTGTTCAGCGTTTGAGGGGAGAGGTGATAACGTAGTTGCGTCAGCAGGTTGTAATTTACTGACATCTTATTTTCTTTAGTTTATTCTGCGCGTTTGTACTGTACACACAGTTAGCTTTATTCAAGTAGTCAATGTAAAACTTCTTGAAGAACTGAAGTAAAAACTATGGGGCGAGAGAAACTCACAAATAAACAAAAAGTTCGTGCTTTAACATTACTTGAGAAAGGGGACTCTGTAATTACCATAACACGTGGTATTGGTGTTTCAAGAGATTCAATTTATCAATTTAAAGGGTCGTAGCCTTCTCAGACTTTTTCGGAAAGAAAACCTGGTTCTGGAGTTCTTACAAAATATCATCTAAGTCTGACACCATTATCAGGCATGCAGTAATGTTGAACCCTTCCATAACTGCCACAGAACTCAAAATTAAATATCCTTATAAAGTATTAATTTGTAAAATTAAAATAATTATCCTGATTTATGCGTTTTATTCACTTTGTAAACATTTTTTTTACGGCACTGTACAGGGTTATTCACTAGAGTTTGACCCCCCTGTAAACTGCTTTATTTTCAGAATAAAAAAAAATGTAAAATACAAAAGTTATTCGATTTTTAAATTATGCTTTTTTGACATATTATATCGCACCCTCAGTGCAAAACTGTTAAGTCAAAATAAGTAAGTTTCGAGATAACGGCGATTTTGTTTATTTTCGTGCGTATATCGGTGTGCTAATATCGATGTGATAGTTGTGATATTTGGCCGGTTGATCATTGGAAAGTTACTAAAGTTTTACACGGGATAGATATGCATGTTTACAAGCGAATGCCATGATTACTTCATTTTCGTAAAATATTTGACTTAAAACAGTTTTGCACTGAGGTATTAGTGACGTCATCCATCTGGGCGTGATGACGTAATCGACTATTTTTTAAATGAGAATAGGGGTCGTGAGCTTTTTTATTGCGATTTTCATTTGTCAAGTTTGCAATTTTTAAATATTTTTAATTTTGCAGCTTAGGATATTGATTCTAAATAAAAACTTTTTAATAGAAAGTTGTAGTAAATTAAAAAAACCCACAATTTGAGCTATGGTAAGTTTAATTTTGTTTATTGGTTATTGCAAAACAGCCGGCGAAAGGTGCAAAATGGCCGTTTTTTACAATTGCGTTATTTATTGTACAAATATTTTTTTTTATTTTTTAAAGCTTTAAAATGAAGATCTTTCAATTCCAAACATAAAAAAATTGTAAGGCCGGATTAACGAATTTGTTGCTTAGATATTATAAATTGTTTATCCCAAGAGGTCAAATGACGAAGGCTATAACCTTTTGAAAAAAAAAATCGTAGAGAGTTGGTTAAACATCCAATCTCCTTCTAAAGAGTTATATTTTCATATTCTGATGTAAATAAATGCGTAAAACATTTTTAAACCTCTAATTTTTGGGTTTGAAAATAACCCTAATAGCACAAGGACGTCCAATGGACGTCCATTGGACGTCCTTCACGGACTTTAGGGACGTCCTTTGGACGTCCGTTTTCGTCCGAGGAACGTCCTTTATACGTCCTATTTTGGTCCAAATGTCGCGCTACCGAACGTCCATTGGACGTCCATCTAAGGTCCGAGGGGACGTATATTGGAACTTAATCGGACGTAAATTGGACCTTAATCGGACGTCCTAGGGGACGTAAATTGGACCTTAATCGGACGTAAATTGGACCTTAATCGGACGTCAATTGGACCTTAATCGGACATAAATTGGACCTTAATCGGACGTCCTAGGGGACGTAAATTGGACCTTAATCGGACGTAAATTGGACCTTAATCGGAAGTAAAATGGACCTTAATCGGACATAAATTGGACCTTAATAGGACGTAAATTGGACCTTAATCGGACGTAAATTGGACCTTAATCGGACGTAAATTGGACCTTAATCGGACGTAAATGGGACCTTAAGCGGACGTAAATTGCACCTTAATCGGACGTAAATTGGACCTTAATCGGACGTAAATTGGACCTTAATCGGACGTCCTAGGGGACGTGAATTGGACCTTAACAGGACGTCCAATTTTGGTCCAAAGGCCAAGTTGCCAAACATCCAATGGAGGTCCACCTAACGTCGGAGGGGACGTTCGGTGGACGTCATTTGGGCATTCATAGGATGTCCCAGTTTGGTCCAATGTCTTGCTGCTGAACATCCATCTAACGTCCTGGAACGTCATTCGGTGGACGTCTAGCGACGATATTCAGACCTGTGGAGAATGTATTGTGGGAAATAAAAAATATATTTTTTAAGGAACTTATATTTCATCTTATATCAAATTACAATTATTGGATATTACATTATTTACATTAAATTACAATACACTTCTCCAAGAAATTAACGCACCACCTTAAATATGGGGTATATTTGATGTCTCGTATTTCCTAAACCTGTTGTCCCATCTAAGTGATGTTTTTATAATATTATAGCCTAGGCTATAGGTTACCTCCTTAAGCTTGTCATGCACAGGGAGCTATGCTGTAATATATGTATATTATATCATATCGCTCTCTATAGTAATGTGATATAATATATATTACAGTATAGCTCCCTGTGCATGACAAGCATAAGGAGGTAACATATTCTAGGGCCTACTGGGCCTAGGCTAGAATATTATAAAAAAATCACTTAGATGCAACAACAGGTTTAGGAAATTCGAGACATCAAAAATGCCCATTTTTTAAGGTGGTGCGTAATGGGCTGTATTTACAGGGTGTAACAAAAATACAGGTCATAAATTAAATCACATATTCTGGGACCAAAAATAGTTCAAATGAACCTAACTTACCTTGTACAAATATGCACATAAAAAAAAGTTACAGCCCTTTGAAATTACAAAATGAAAATCGATTTTTTCGATTATATCGAAAACTATTAGCGATTTTTTATTTAAAATGGACATGTGGCATTATTATGGCAGGAATATCTTAAAGAAAAATTATGGTGAAATTTGTGCACATAAAAATTTTATGGGGGTTTTGATCCCTTAAATCCTCCCAAACTTTTGTGTATGTTCCAATTCAATTTTATTATTGTGGTACCATTAGTTAAATTCAATATTTTTGTTTCTTAGTATTTTTCAGATAAGGCAGTTTTTATCGAGTTGCGACTTCTTTTTTAATATGTCCACGTAAAAATTTTATGGGGGTTTTGTTCCTTTAAACCCCCCAAATGTTTGTGTATGTTCCAATTAAACTATTACTGAGCTACCATTAGTTAAACAGAGTGTTTTCAAAACTTTTTTGCCTCTTTGTATTTTTTCGATAAGGCATGTTTTATCGAGTCTGGCTTCTTTTTTAATATGGTTCAAAATATACCTAAAAATGTAAAGCATAAATAAGTTTGCATATTATTACCAAGTCTCCATAATCGTACTTAACCATATACAAATATGTGGTGGATTTGACAAATATTCAAAATATTTCGATAAAAATTGACTTTTTGAAAAAGCAATAAGAGGCAAAAAAGTTTTTAAAATGTTGTTTAAATGGTAGGTACTACAATAATAATTAAATTGAAACGTGCACAAAAGCACATTGTTTTCGATACATTGGAAAAAATCACTTTTCATTTTGTAACTTCAAATGAGTGATAAAGGCACAGAGACTTAGATCACGAGGTCACATTGAAAGGATGCCAAAAACGAGGACTCCGAAAAGGGTACTAAACTACACTATAGCTTCAAGAAAGAGAAGAGGAAGACCGGAAAATAGATGGAAGCAAGAGGTCGAAAAAGATTTGGAAAGAATGGTGTTACAGGGTCAGAAAAGAAAAATGAATAAGAGGAAGGAATGGAGAAAAATCACATATCAAGCCAGAGAAGATCTCAGTACATAAAGAAACGTGAAAATGAAGAAAAAAACAAACTTTTCAAGCCATGGGCCTCTAAGGCCCTTGGTGCTATTAATATATAACTTCAAAGGGCTGTAACTTTTCTTTTGTGCACATTTGTACTAAGGTAAGTTAGGTCCAATCAAACTATTTTTGGTCCCAGGATATGTGATTAAATTTATGACCTGTATTTTTGTTACACCCTGTATATATATATAAAGGTTATATTTGGTTCTTGGGACATCAAAGTATATTTTTTAGACATTCCCTGGATATAGTCACTGATGTGACATACCTCCGATTTGTTTTTTCATGAGTTTTTTTAAGAGAGACTAAAAACTTTTTTTATGGTCACCTCCTGTTTTCATATATTTTTTGACATGTTTTGTAGTAAATTCAACTATTTATTTACTACAAGACATGTCAAAATTTACATGTGAAAGCAGGAGATGATCCTAAAAATGGTTTTTCGTCTCCTACAAAATTCATGAAAAATCAGATAGGAGAATTTGTACATTGCAATTCTCTGATGTTTGGGAAAAAGGGCTTAAGTCAGAAATGCACATCGATAATGTTTTGATGATTTCTGGACCAGAAAAATCGGCTCTTTTTATTGGTACATACAGTTTACGTCTACAATAGTTTTTTGCTGGTCCAGAAATCATCAAAACATTAGCAATGTGCAATTCTGACTTACGCCCTTTTTGTCAAACATAAAAAAAAGCAATCTGGTCATAACTGACCAATGAGCAATTTTAATTTAACCTAAATTACAACTGTTTCTTAAAATGAAGAGCTTACCCGATACCGTCTCTTATCTAATCTAACAAGATCGTGCACTATTCTAACATACACAGCCACATCACGCACTATGCTCTGCTTTTCACTATCACCTATCACTCAAACTAGTTCAAAAGGCTTTGTCCTCTTCAATCTTCTAGTTTGCCCAGTAGTATCGAGGAGCTGGATTTCCTGTTGTTTGTCGGGATTCCTGCTATCTTCTTGATGATTATATCCAGGTTCCATTCCTAGGTCTTAATATTTGTTTATAAAGTAATAACTTATTATGCATGGACAATGTTGAGTTTCTTCCAATTAGCCAATACACTTTTTATATCTTTATTTTGGTTATATCTGGTTTTTTGTAGACCACTTTCAGCTGATTCTAAAAAAAATTAAAATGAACGGTAATTTTTCTATTCTTTACAATTAAAAATCAAAATATTTACAGGTAATACATGCATAAATGATTCGTTTCATAAAGAAAATTGAAAACGGATTTTATAATACTTACATAATTGTTTAAGAGATCCAGCCATAGCCAAAACTAGCATAAATACTAAACAGTACAGTTGAGTACAGCAAAAAAAGCCACTAATTTCCATTTTTCACCCCCTTATCAATGCATTTTTTTCCAATCAAAATTTTTACTAAATTTTTAGGTTATCTTATGATGAAAATGAAATAAGATGACTTGATGACCAATGACCACGCGACGCTACATAGATACTCGCGCGGCAAATTTGAAAATGAACGCAAATTGAATAGTAAATGGCCTCTCTTTAGAGTATGGAAAATTTTACCCCTCCAGGAGGACATTGTACTCTTTTCATAGAATATCTTGTGGTAACTTTCCAGCCATAATTTAATCAGATGTTCACGGAATAGAACTTTGATAGTAGAATTCCTGGAATGTTTTGTTGTTAGGGGAAACTTTTATTTTATTTATTCTTGAATATTTCCTGTTGTTAAACATTGTAACCAATAATTTACAAATAAGATTTTCATTACATTACATGAAATCAAAACATGTTTTGGATATTAAACTATATAGTTTATAATTGTAATAATTTAATATACAATTTTGAATTAAGATTTAATCTTTTCGATTTAAACTACAGTAAAACTTGTGTTACCGGCCCCCTGCCAACACCGGCCACCTGTACTAACGGCCAGTTTAAAAATTCCCCACACTAATTACAGTAAAACCTGTCAGTAACGGCCGCTAAAAATGAAAAAGCTATTGGACGATATAGAAAGGTGACCAGTATTGCCAGTTTTTGTAGTCTAGATATAATTGGTTTGGGGAATTTTTAAACTGGCCGTTAGTACAGGTGGCCAGTAACACAGGTTGTACTGTATATCTAGGCTACAAAAACTGGCAATAACGACCACTTTTCTATATCGGCCAATAGTTCTTTCATTTTAGTGGCCGTTAGTGACAGGTTTGACTGTATTTCATTAACGTAAAGTTAACGCAAGTTAATATTTTATTGAATTATTTTGCTATTTGATCCCGTAATTGGTATAATGTGTCCAAGATAAGCGTTCATAAAACGTCCGTATTTCGTCCAGTATGGACGTCCAAAGGACGTTCAACGTCGTACGTCCAAAGGACGTCCATATTTATTCCGTCCGAAGGACGTCCAACGTCGGACGTCCAAAGGACGTCCATTTTTATTCCTTCCGAAGGACGTCCAACATGGGACGTTATAGTCCATGGACGTTAGGACCAAAAATGGACCTATTTTGGACGTCCAAAGGACGTCGTGTGCTATTAGGGAAACTAAAGCAAAACCTGTGTTTCCGGCCACTTGCCAACATAGGCCACCTGTACTAACAACGGCCAGTTTAAAAATTCCCCAAACCATTTACAGTAACGGCCACTAAAAATGAAAAAACTATTGGCCGATATAGAAAGGTGGCCGGTATTGCCAGTTTTTGTAGTCTAGATATGGTTTGGGGAATTTTTAAACTGGCCGTTAGTACATGTGACCAATTTTGGCAGGTGTCCGTTACTGACAGGTTTTACTGTATTTCATTAACGTAAATAAGTTAATATTTTATTGAATTATTTTGCTATTTGATCCCGTAATTGGTATAATGTGTCCAATAGAAGCGTTCATAAATTGTCCGTATTTCGTCCAGTATATATACGTCCATATTTATTCCATCCGAAGGACGTCCATTTTTATTCCGTCCGAAGAATGTCCAACGTCGGACGTCCAAAGGACGTCCATATTTATTCCTTCCGAAGGACGTCCAACGTCGGACGTCCATATTTATTCCTTCCGAAGGACGTCCAACGTCGGACGTCCAAAGGACGTCCATTTTTATTCCGTCCGAAGGACGTCCAACGTCGGACGTCCAAAGGACGTCCATATTTATTCCTTCCGAAGGACGTCCAACGTCGGACGTCCAAAGGACGTCCATTTTTATTCCGTCCGAAGGACGTCCAACGTCGGACGTCCAAAGGACGTCCATATTTATTCCTTCCGAAGGACGTCCAACATGGGACGTCCAAAGGACGTCCATTTATAGTCCATGGACGTTAGGACCAAAAATGGACCTATTTTGGACGTCCATTGGACGTCGTGTGCTATTAGGGAAGGGGGCAAATGTCGTTATAAACATTTAGAGCTGAAGCGGCCCTGTACATCCTATGAGTTTTTAACTTACAGATTATTGTTGCTGAAGACGACACGAAGATTTATAAAAAAATAAAAATTTTCTACAACCAATTGAAGCCGAGATAATTGTTTCTTTTTTCTTAAATCGTAGTGTCTTTATTTATAACAATTAAGAATTTATTTTACAGTCATTGACTAAAGAAAGACTTATATTATCTTAAAATAAAAATTATTATAAAATATAGTTACATTTAATTATTAAAAAGTATTTTTAAAATCGGTGCTTTTGCGAGCGGCCGAATTTTTGCAAATCGCAATTTGTAAAACTTGTATTAAATTTTGACCGAAAACAATTTAATAATATTACCATTATAATATACAGTCTATTTACCACTGTATTTGTTTTTCTTGATAAACTTATAATATGTGAAATCTCATTTCTGAAGAAATAATATTTCAAAAATGATACATAGGTATATATGAAATATATAACTATATTTTTAATTTTTTCATTGTTATATAAATATAATAATAATAATGTTACTTCTTATTATGCAATATAAAACTTTTTCTTCTTGTAGTGACTATCCGTTTTGCATGTTGGCGACCATCATGGCAATTTGGCAAACCCCATTTGGAAACTGAGAACCAGGAAGGCGAAGGATTACCTTGCTAGAAAATTTACGTACGTCGTTCAACACAACAACTACAAATCTTTTTAGAGCAGCAGTACCGATTTAGTGTGCAAGTACAGATTGCCATGATGGTCGCCAACATCCAAAACGGATAGTCACTACAAGAAGAAAAAGTTTTATATTGTATAATAAGAAGTAACATTATTATTATTATTTTTATATAACAATGAAAAAATTAAAAATATAGTTATATATTTCATATATATGTATCATTTTTGTAATATTATTTCTTCAGAAATGAGATTTCACATATAAAAGTTTATCAAGAAAAACAAATACAGTGGTAAATAGACTGTATATTATAATGGTAATATGGTAATATTATTAAATTGTTTTCGGTCAAAATTTAATACAAGTTACGTAAAAATTTTCCGAGCGCGCGGATTTGAAGCCAGCCGTGCGATTTGCAAAATTCGGCCGCTCGCAAAAGCACCGATTTTAAAAATAATTTTTAATAATTAAATGTAACCATATTTTATAATAATTTTTATTTTAAGATAATATAAGTCTTTCTTTAGTCAACAACTGTAAAATAGTTTCTTAATTGTTATAAATAAAGGCACTACGATTTAAGAAAAAAAAAAACAATTATCTCGGCTTCAGTTGGTTGTAGAAAATTTTTATTTTTTTTTTAAATCTTCGTTTCGTCTTCAGAAACAATAATCTGTAAGTTATAAACTCATAGGATGTACAGGGCCGCTTCAGCTCTAAATGTTAATAACGAAATTTGCCCCCTTATTTTCAAACCCAACATTTAGCTCGGCTTCAGTTGGTCGTAGAAATTTTTAATTTATTTATAAAACTTCGTTTCGTCTTTAGCAACAATAATCTGTAAGTTAAAAATTCATAGGATGTACAGGGTCGCTTCAGCTCTAAATGTTTATAACGAAATTTGCCCTCTTATTTTCAAACCCAAAAATTAGAGTTTTAAAAATGTTTTACGCATTTAGATTTGGATTCAAATTGGATGTTTCACCAACTCTCTACGATTTTTTTTTTAAAAGTTATAGCCTTCGACATTTGACCTCTTGGGATAAACAATTTATAATATCTAAGCAACAAATTCGTTAATCCGGCCTTACAATTTTTTTTATGTTTGGAATTGAAAGATCTTCATTTTAAAGCTTTAAAAAATAAAAAAAAAATTATTTGTACAATAAATAACGCAATTGTAAAAACGGCCATTTTGGACCTTTCGCAGGCTGTTTTGCAATAACCAATAAACGAAATTAAACTTATCATAGCTCAAATAGTCGGTTTTTTAATTTACTACAACTTTCTATTAAAAAGTTTTTCTCTAGAATCTATATCCTAAGCTGCAAAATTAAAAATCTTTAAAAATTGCAAATTTAACAAATGAAAATCGCAATAAAAAAAAGCTCACAATATTTTTTGTCACATTTTAGTATAAGTTATTCCTGACATCATCCTTTACAACACCTGATAGGTTTCAAAAATTCCTGAATTATATCCTGAAATCGACCTATTTTTCACCCACAGCCTGGAGTAACAAGTTACAGACGAATTTATTTTACAGACTAACCACTCCTAAAAATTCCATCCTTATTTATATTGAATACAAAAATACAAGCCATGTTCTTGAACGTTCCTGAAAAACGGAACCGCCCAACTTTAGTAATGCGTAGGCGATTCCAGAGATGTCTCCATACGTAACGAGCTGTCGAGACGGAACCTGTTATTTGCTGTCGGTAATTCGTCACAATATTAACAATTTAGACATAATATTATACATTTTAAAGAAGATGACTTTAAAATGATATTGCTAATATGTTTGAGCTGCGTTCCTGAGACAACTTTACTGGAAGAATATCCGTCAGAAAAATCATACCATGTGATTTTTCTTTAAAAAGAAAACCCATAGTAAATCATGAGGGAAAAACCTGCCATAGTATTTGGTCTTACATTTACTTTACTCGCAAAATTAATCAAATATCGGCAATATTATTTTGAAGTCATCTACTTTGAAATTTAGCTCACCTAAAAACGAAATACATGGAATGCATAGACCAAGAATATGTAATAGGAAAGTATTTATTCGAGAGGATTCGATGAATTTGAGAGGTTCGAATATCTAGGAACAATAATTATAACACGAAAGCCAAATATACACTCACCGGCACAAAATTCCGCCATCCAAAATTTTTGATTAAGTTTGACAATTTATAACTTTATTATTTGTGCTCCGATTTTCAAGACTCTTGCACCAGTTTGTAGGTACATGTATTGATATCATTTGGTATTATTCCGGTAACAAAAAAATTTTGCTTGCATGGCTTTATACAGGGGTGAATGAAAGCGTTGTATTTTCTCTTAACTATAAAAAATTCTGTGGAAAAATGGAATAGCTGATTTGGTCTCATAGTCCTGTCGTATTATCCCGGAAGCATCACTAAAATTTTGTTTTTAGAATTATCCGAATATCTCTTTTCTTGTAAGAGCTGTACCATTTTTTGTAAATAAAAACACTGATTGACTCATAAAATAGAGGTAGGATTGATAAGATTAGAATGTCCCGCATGCAGTCCATATCTCAATCCTATTGAGCATTTATGGGATGAATTAAAAAAAGCTATTTGCCGTCATCCTAGACCTCCAAAAAATTCGGTACCACTATGGCCATGGTAGAGGAATATCGGGCTATTCCCCAGGCAAGGATATCACATCTTTATTTTTTTTTTTTTAACTAAGTTAATGGCACTGGCGTAGCCAAAAGGCCAGTCATGTTTTCTTATAGTTTTATCAACCATTGCTTACTTATACTTACATTTATATACGTGGTACATTGAGTGACAATAATTTGTATACAATACAATATTGGTATGTTAGTAAATGCCTAATGATTTTGTTTGCATATTTTTATTATTTTTTTATGTATTTTTTTTTGTTTTTTTTTTTGGTTTTTTTTTTAATTTTTTTATTTCTCTTCGTTTTATTAGGATTTATGTATTTTTTTATTGTTTTGTTTTTTTATATTATTATTATTTTTTTATTTTTTAGTACATATTTTATTTTGTTGTTTGTCTTTTTTATTTATTTTTTTAATTATTTTTTCGGTTTAGGCTTACAATGAAAAAATTTTTTTTTGTCTGTCGCAATACTGCTTACAATGTAATGTTAGTAGATTTTACATACTGATATATAATACTATAAATACTATTATCCTCTAATGTCAATAGATTTGAAACATTTATTGGAAATTTCATATTGTAAGATATTAAATTTTGATAAAGCTTGTCAATTTCTAATTTTTTTAAAGGACATTCTAAAATAATATGTTGTAAATCGGCAATTTCATCACAAAGACATTTATTATTATCTAACAAACCTATTTTACATTTATACACGGGAAATAAGGCATGATTACAGCGCATTCGACTTATAATCCGAATAATTGAACGATTACATATATTCTCAAACCATGGTTTGTCCCTTATTTTTGGTTGTATATTCTTAAAAAACTGTCCCTTCTCTCCTAATTCATATTTTAGCTGCCAATTTTCCTTTAGTTCCTTTCGAAAAATTGGAATAAAGTCAGACTCTGGTATTTTTGATCCGAGTATTCTTCCATTTTTCGCACCATTTTTTGCTAAAGAATCCACTTCTTCATTTTCTTCTATACCTGAATGGGCTTTGATCCATGAAATATAAATTTGTTTTCCCATACTTAATACATTGTGATACAATTCCAAAATATCAAGAAGTATATAATTTAAATTAGGATTTAAACAAAGGTTTTTAAGTTTTTCTACAGAACTTTTAGAGTCTGTGAATATAACAAATTTATCATCTTCTTGTTCTAAACACATACTAATTGCTAGTTTTATGGCAATAAGCTCTGCACTGAAAATTGACAACATTTCTGGTAGTTTGTATATTAACTTAATATTTTTAGAAGGGTAATAAACGGCACAACCAACTCCATGTTCCGATTTCGATCCATCAGTATAAATTTTTCCATACTCCTTCCACTTAACTGTACATTCCCGATAATGTTCTTTTTGTATAATATCACTGTTTTGACACAAGTATCTAACATTAATATGAGTCTTTACTGGATATAGAAACATTTCATAGGGATAATTCCATAAAGGGATACCATTGGATTGATAAAGTTGTTCATATCTGTGTACATTGGTAATAAAACTTTCAACTAATAACGGTGTTTTTTTCTTCTCCCAATATTTGGATGTCAAAACCATACTGGCTAAACTGGATATTTTAGCCAACACCTTAGATTTCTGAGAACTTAACTTTAATACGAATTTGTCAGACAAAAATCTTCTACGCAGGTTCAGTGGTGGTTCACATGTTTCAGCTTCCATGACGTCTATAGGCGTGCTTCCCAAGTATCCAATACTGAGTCGAAGACATTTGTTTTTTATTTGATCTATTTTTTTAAGATTTGATTCCGCTGCTGAATGGTAAAATAAAGAACCATAATCTAAAATAGATCTGACAAGTGTTTTATAAAACAGTAACATTATTTTTGGATCTCCTCCCCAGGAGGAATGACTGAAAGTTTTTAATAAATTTACACTATTTTCTGTTCTTTTGATTACATAATTTATGTGTTCTTTCCAATTTAATTTACAATCTAAAATTACTCCTAAAAATTTAATAGAAGATTTGTAAGGAAATACATATTTTGATAACTTTATTTGAGAAGGACAACGAAATCTTTTTCTTGTAAAAGTAACTAATACTGATTTTTCTTCGGAAATTGATAAGCCATTATTGAAAGTCCAATTGTCTAAATTTTTTACTGCATAATTAAGTTGCTTATGGCCTATCTCAATGGATTTGTGACGAGTGTAAATAACAATATCATCGGCATATTGCAAAATAGATACATTTTGTGGGATGTCAACAATTAAATCACTTGAGTAAATTAAATATAATATAGGACTTAATATACCACCTTGTGGCAGCCCCATAGATGTTTGTCTGCATTCAGAGAATGAGTTATTTTCTCTGAAAAATAGATTTCTGTTGTTGTATAGAATATATACGTGTTTAGCTAGACTTTGAGGAATTCCCATTTGACACATTTTTAAATATAATATATCTAATTTTACGTTGTCATATGCCCCTTTTATGTCTAAAAATAAAGCTGATGTTGACTGGTCATTGGAAAGTGATAGTTGAATATCTGTAACAATATTGGCCAGGTTTTCATATGCCGATTTTTTTTTTCGAAACCCAAATTGAGAAATATGAATAAGGTTATTAGATTCTAAAAAAAATTCTAGTCGTGATTTTATCATTCTTTCATAGGTTTTTAAAACACATGATGATAAAGAAATGGCCCTATATGACGATGCTTGATTTTTTGGTTTTCCTGGCTTAAGTATGGGAACTAAAATATAGTTTTTCCATTGTGAAGGTGTGTCGATTTTATTTAACCAAATATCGTTTAGTAGATTTAGAAGCAAAATTTTTCCTGGTTTAGAAAGATTAAACAACATAGAATAATGCATATTATCAAAACCTGGGGCTGTATTGGCAGACTTTTTAAATGCCATATCTAATTCTTGTTTTGAAAACTGATTGGTGAGATAATTGACACTACTATGATGTTCTGTCACCCCTGGACAGTCAAGAAATATTGGATCAGGTGATACATATGGAGGAGTTAAAATGCTATGAAATTCCGCTCGCCATTCTTCTTGATCTGATTGAGTTTGATTAGAGATTTTGCGATTTTTAAAGTTATTTACCTTTTTCCATATAGTCTTAAGGGGTACTGATCTATTGAGAGATTTACAATAATTTATCCAGCTATCTTTTTTAGTTTGCTTAAAAGTTTTTTTTGCTATAGCATCAGTTCTTTTATATTCTAACAAATTATCTAATGTGGGATTATTCATATATTTATGAAAACTATTTTTTCGTTTCTGTACTAAATACTGGCATTTTTCATTCCACCATTGTTTATTTTTATTTGAACATTGATTGGATTTAAATTTAGGTATAGAAAGGTTTGCTGTGGTTTCTACAATTTGTATAAAAGAATTGTAATCACCAACTTCTGTTTTACTAAACTGTTCATGGGACTCCATATAATATAGATCCCAGTTAGCCTTTTTAATATTCCATTTTCTACAAGATAATGATTTATTAATTTTGGGAGACATATATATTTGTGTAATGCATGGAATATGATCAGACCCGTAAAGATCCTTCAATGTTTGCCAATGTAGTAAATGTTTTATACAAGGAGAACAAATTGTCAAATCGATAGCTGACTGAGTTTGTAAATAATTTCCTATAAATGTAGCTGTTCCATCGTTTAGATAGACAAGATTATTTCGATCTAGGGCTTTCATAAGTGTTATGCCGTAGCAGTCTGTGTTTGGCCCACCCTAAGCAATATTATGCGAATTAAAATCTCCTGTAAAGATTACAGGTGGCTTAAAAGAACTGAAGAATTTATCCCAAATATGCAAAGAAATTTTAGTTTTTGGTGGAACGTATAGCGATACAATAGTAATATTTTTTTTATCATTACATTTTACAATAATGGATGTTTGATTACAATTAGGTAGGAGAACAGAGATCGGTAGTTCCGTATACAAAAGTTTCGACTTAATAAGGATGGCCGTTCCACCACCACTGCGGTCCAAACGGTCATCCCTCACAATATTGTAGCCTGGAAGATTAAAATATTTATTGGATGTAAATCTAGTTTCTGACAAGCAAGCTATATCAATGTTTTTCTCATTTAACAAATATTGTAAGTTTTCTTTATTTGAATTTGCCGATTTAAGATTCCATTGACAAAGAGTTATCTGATCCATGTTCAAAAAGGTTATTTAAACTAGCTTTAATAATATTTGTAATTTCGTTTTCTTGTATATCGAATTTATTTTTGCTCTTTATTATATTTATGGTTGATAAAACTATCTGAAAAATTAAGTTTGAAATTTCATTACCTTCGTTTTCTGAATTATTTTCTTTTTGGATATTGGAAAGATATTGTTCTGTGCTCAAAATTCCTCCTTTTTTAAACGGAAGGTTAACTGAACTAACAATGGACTGGTGCTCTGACAATGTAGGATCGGGAGATAAAGGATACGATCTTTTACTTTTTTTTGGAAAGCTATTTAATTGTGCTTGAGAATATGAATGTGGATTTGATCGTTGAGAAATGGGTCGCGTATTAGACTGGTACGATATTGGTGGAAATGACTTGGACGATGTAGACGGTACATGAACATTAACTGAATTTAATAATGAATTTTGTTCTAGATTAGAATTAACTATTTTATTATCAATTGTGGTTGTAGTTAAATGCTTAGATACTATATCAGCGTAACTTTTTTTAGGAACACTACTATTTGCATCCTTGAAGGAACAATTTGACTGTGACATAATTTGTTTAATTTTTTCTTGTCTATTGTATTCTGGACATCTACTAAAATCGTTTGTAAAATGGTTTCCATTGCAAGAAAAACACTTTACTGTAACTTCTTCTGATGAGCAGGTTACTGTGTCATGATTCTGAGAGCATTTCAAGCATCTTATTTTAGAACGACATTGCTTACCAATATGTCCGTAACGATAACAATTATTACACATTACAACCCTTTGTTTATAAACTTCTACTTCGTAAAGAACCTTATTTATTTCTACATACTTAGGTAGAGTTTGACTTTTGAAAGAAACCAAAATGGTACTTGTGGGTATTAATTCTATTTCGTTATTTGAATTTTTTATTTTTCGATTCATTCTTTTAACAAATTCAACTTCAAATTTACGATGAAAATCATAGGCCCTAATTTTATTTTTCAAATAATCAACTGGTAAATCTTTATCAATGTGTCTAATAATTCCCAAACGAAATATTAAAAATTTAGGAATGTATGCAGACAAATTTTTATTTTTTAAAATGTGTGATTTTATTAATATATTAGCACTTAAATAATCTTTCAACAATACCCGAATACGATTTTTCCCTATAGACTGTATTTGTTTTATTTTATTATCTAATTGCGGATATGATGTTAATATTATTTCTCCAATTTTTATTGCATTTAACTGCCCTGTATAATTATCCGTATTGTTTTCAATATAAATTTGAAAAGGAGCCGTGTCCGTAGACTGATAAAAGAATGTTGTTTTATCTTTTTTATCGTTGTCATTAGAAACCGATAAACTCGGTGTTGGATTTAAATTAGAATCTACAAACTTTTCTTTCGATACAAACTGATTTTTGTTGTTTTGTTCATTTGCATGTTTATTTATTAAAGGAGAATCTATAACTAAATTTAAATTATTTGAACCACTTATCTGATTTACAGGATCTATATTTTCTCCAGGATCTGGTTGAGGAGGGGGTTTCCCCTCAGTATCCACCTCCATATAAATGCACTAGGAACTCACAATATCTTTATAACTCTAACTATATTTATTAAATAATAATTAATATTACTACTACACTATTAATAATTGTTCTATACTTTAACGATGTTCTCACCTACGCTGTTGAAGTACGACTGATCACATCTTTATTCGATGCTAAACAGATAGCGAGCAGTCGTTGCTGCAAGAGGTGGACGTACCCGCTATTGAATTGTTTTGTTGTTAATTTTGTTTTGTTTTGTTAAGTTTAGTGCGTTTGATATTTTTAATTAAACAAACCTTCAAAGCAGTGTTTTTATTACAGTTCTTACAAGAAAAGAGATATTTGGATAATTCAAAAAACAAAACCTTAGTAATACCATCAGGATAATACAAAAGGAGTATGAAACAAAATCAGCCCTCCAATTTTTCCACAGAATTTTTGTTAAATTAGGAGAAAAAACAACGTTTCCATTCACCCCCGTATAATGCCATCTAAGCAAAAAAAATTTGTTACCGGAATAATAACTAACGACATCAATAGATGTACCTACGAACTGATGCAAGAATCTTGAAAATCGGAGTACAAATAATAAAGTTATAGATTGTCAAACTTAAACAAAAATTTTGGGTGGCGAAATTTTGTGCCGGTGAGTGTAGAAGAAGAAATCCAAAATAGACTAATGAAAGCGAACTAATGAAGTGTGTTTATGCATTAAATAGGTTATTAAGAAATAAATCCATATCAAGAGGTACCAAATTAAGAATATATAGAACAGTTATTAAGCCTATGCCGACTTATGCAGCAGAGACTTGGACATTAAATAAAATGCAACAAGAAATGGTGCAGATATGGGAATCCAAAGTACTAAGGAAAATATTTGGAGGAAAAACGGACAACGTCGTTTGGATTAGAAGGATAAATCTAGATCTGAGAGGTGATATGGGGAGTCCAATATATTAGGCTAGGATGAGTGATAAGAACCCAACGACTAAGATGGCTAGCACACATACAGAGGATGCCAGAGAGTAGACTACCGAAAATTCTACTGTCAAGTACAATTGGAGGACATCAGAGAAGAGGTCGGTCCAGAACAAGGTGGAAAATGGATGTAAAAGAAGATCTAAAAAGACTCAACGTCACAAATGAAAGCAATGGACAAGAATGGATGGAGGAGAATGGTTAATCAAGCCATAGGCCTACTAGGCTCGACGCGCTAATTATTATTATTAGTAGTTTGAAATGTATAATATGTCTGAAGTGTCAATATGAATGAGTCAGATAAAATTAAATTATGTATTAGAACATTTTTTAGCAAGCAACAAAAACAAAATTTGTTTAATTTATTAATGTTTTGTACAGAGATTGGCGTAAGTCAGGCAACAAATTTGCGTTAAAAAACTAAATGTAGACTCAAAATGAAATTTTCAAAGAAATTACAAAAGGGATTCGAAAAAGGATTACTGCGAGTGGTAAATTGATGCTTATCTTGATTAATGTATTTATTCCAACTTTTCGCAACAGAGAGGCAGGTTCGGCGAAGTACCTCAAGCTGTCCGCGGAGACTTTCAAATTCTTCTTCAATGGCAGCTATGTACGCATTTGATCCCGCTTGGCGGCGCTAGTGTAGTTGGAGGTCAACGTTTTGACATATCGTGAAGTTTTTATATGGTGTTTTTGATTACGATTTAACAAATAATAAACTTATGGCCGAAAAATACCGATCTTGGGCTGTTTGTGCGTTGAAAAACGAATTGAGGAGAAGGAATGCGAGAGTTACTGGAAAAAAGGAAGCCCTTATCGAATGATAAACTATATTAATCATCGTCTCAATGTTTTATTTCTATATCTCGGAGGGTATAGATCTGAGGGTATTTATTTGGTATTGACTCACTCCCCCACGAGTTTAGTGAGTATATGATATCTGCCTTACTTTTTTTATCAATTTAAAATTCCCAAATAAGTGCTCTCAGCATTAATTTTTGTGTTTATCTCATTTAAAAATGTGATATTTTGTAATTGGTCCAACCTTAGGCAAGTTTACTCAACTGTTATCAAATTTTGACACTAATGACATTTGCAAAATTTTGACACTTCTGGCAGCGATTTTTTGTATTTTCTGGGTTATTCCCTTAATTTTTAGATTTTTAGTCTGTTTTTATATAAAAAACAGTTGCTTTTATAACTCTTTAGCGACGTATTAGTATAATATAATATTTATGAATTACCATAAAAGGCCTTAGTTCTAAACCAAGGCCAGAATCAGAGAGAAAAAAAAAAGAAAAAAAAACACATAAAAGGCCGATATGATCAACCAAAAAAGAAGATGTATTTGGTGATATTTCTAGTGACTTTCTTTGGTGTGAATCTGTCTTTTTAGTTTACTCCTCTTGGTTTAAAAATAAAGATTAGGTCACTTTAATTTTTTCAGTTATTAACTTGTTTATATTATTAGTAATTTTAAAGCATACTTTAAAGGTAATAATATGTCACCTAAATTTTCAGTTATTAACTTGCTTATATTGTTTTCGATGACGCTAGGTTAGGTTTGAGTCAGGTTATGTTTTAGTCACTAAAAAATATTGAGAACTTGAGAATTATTTCAAATTATTATTTCACATTTTTCTATATTATTATTTCAAATATAATTTATTTTATATTTTCACTTCATAAAAAGCGATTGTAGATGTGGCAACAGTGTGAATTTATATAAAATTGCATATCTTAATCCGTGCGTTTATAATAAATTTTGTTCTGAATTTTATGGATAAGTATTCTATTTTTTACAGTCGAATCTAGGGGCAATACATAATCTGTTTCAACAAATTTTTTATTGCAGATACGTGCATTTATTGTCAGCACATATTTATCCCTTTTTATTGCTACAATCCACTTTTTTCTCATCAGAATATCTTTGGGAAACCTGTGTTCTGATGTTCTCGATGAGCACAAATGCACAGTACAACATTGAGAGATTTTATGCTCTTAAGTTTAATTCACACAGCAAAACAAATATGCAATATTTACTTAGAAATATATTGATTTGAAGTGTTGACGTAAGTTGAGGTGACCTCCAACTACACGAGCGCCACCTACGTTGAGCTTTCCAGATTAGCTGCCATTGCAGTCGGGAGATCGGAAAGGGTGCGTAGTCCTCTTGCAAAAATGTGGTTCTTGAGAAATCCCCACAGAAAGATATCATAGGGTGTCAGATCACATGATCGTGTGGGCCACTCAACGATTCCTCGTCTGCCTATCCATTCTCCAAAATGAACATCAAGGTACTCCCGCACACATCATGACACCGACACAACTATCTGAAGCACGAACATGCTTCATTTTAATCTTTTTCGACAGCTTTGACAGATTTATGAACGTTGCCTGACTTGTGCCCACCCCCGGTGAGTCACGATGTGACCACCCTACCGATTTACGAAGTGGAAATCGAAACGTCAAATAAACTTAATTTTAAAGTAAAATTGTTGCTTATTCCCTTAATCCAAAATAGTAAATTGCATTAAGATGCCACAAAAGAAAATAATTTCAGAACAATATTTATAAAGCTGTATCTCCAGTTTGTCTTTTCAAATGAATTATGTACTTGCGTAAATTGATTAAAAGAAATATCACACTTGTAAGACTTTTCTTCAGTGTGTGTTCTCAAATTGGATTTTAAATTCCTTGCATCAATAAACTGTTTTACACAAATTTCACATCTGTGAGGTTTTCTCCAGTGTGAGTCATCATGTGTGATTTCAAATTACTGGATTGAGTAAACTGTTTCAAACAAATATCACACTTGTAAGGCTTTTGCCCAGTGTGTGTTCTCAAATGTGTTTTCAAATTACTTGACTGAGTAAATTGCTGAAAACAAATATCACACTTGTAAAGTTTTATTCCAGCGTGAGTCATCATATGTGATTTCAAATTATTGGATTGTGTAAACTGTTTCAAACAAATATCACATTTGTAAGGCTTTTGTCCAGTGTGTGTTCTCAAATGTTTTTTTAAATCACTTGTTGCAGTAGACTGTTTCAAACAAATTTCACATTTACGAGGATTTACTCCAGTGTGAGTCATGATATGTAATTTCAAAAAAGAGGCCTTAGTAAACTGCTTAAACAAATTTCGCACTTATAAGACTTTGATCCAGTGTGAGTCATCATATGTGATTTTATATTACTGGATGGAGTAAACGGTTTCAAACAAATATCACACTTGTAAGGCTTTTGTCCAGTGTGTTCTCAAATGTCTTTTCAAATTACTTGCCTCAGTAAATTGCTTCAAACAAATTTCACATTTATGAGGATTTACTCCAGTGTGAGCCATGATATGTAATTTCAAACGATAGGCCCTAGTAAACTGCATAAAACAAATTTCGCACTTATAAGACTTTGATCCAGTGTGAGTCATCATATGTTATTTTATATTACTGGATGGAGTAAACGGTTTCAAACAAATATCACACTTGTAAGGCTTTTGTCCAGTGTGTTCTCAAATGTCTTTTCAAATTACTTGCCTCAGTAAATTGCTTCAAACAAATTTCACATTTATGAGGATTTACTCCAGTGTGAGTCATGATATGTAATTTCAAACGATAGGCCCTAGTAAACTGCTTAAAACAAATTTCGCACTTATAAGACTTTGATCCAGTGTGAGTCATCATATGTGATTTTATATTACTGGATGGAGTAAACGGTTTCAAACAAATATCACACTTATAAGGCTTTTGTCCAGTGTGTGTTTTCAAATGTCTTTTCAAATTACTTGCCTCAGTAAATTGCTTCAAACAAAGTTCACATTTATGAGGATTTACTCCAGTGTGAGTCATGATATGTAATTTCAAACGATAGGCCCTAGTAAACTGCTTAAAACAAATTTCGCACTTTTGGGGTCCAGTTCCAGCTTGAACGTTCATATTTCTACTTAATGTTCTTTTTTTAATGTATCTATCCAATACTTCTTCCTGAGATGAATGTTCAGGTGTTTTCATCATTTGTATTATGTTCTTATTGCCTAAGCAACCTAAAATATAAACCAATTTTATAATAAATACACATTTTAGTATACAGCCAAAATGAAAAAACTACACTAATCCAAGAAATTAACGCACCACCTTTAGTCCAGGGCACATCTGTTTTGAGATGGACGTTGAGAGGTGACTCAATATTTTTTTGCAGAAATTGCTTGAAAATAACTCAAATAATAATATTTGAGTTATCCTCCCACTCCAAATGGTCCGGAACATTGTTTAAATAATCAAAATGTCAAAATATGAAGGAAAAATTCGATTTTTTTATTGGTTTTTTGATTATAACGTTAAAACTATTCATTTAAAATTTAAAAAATAGCCACCCTTGTTGCAAAATAGCAATAATTGCGAAAAAATCATACAAAAACAAGTATTCGCATTTTACGTTTTTCAACCATTTATGCTACACTTAGGACCTTCATATTTTACCCAGAAAAACTTTATGATATAGTAAAACAACACTGTAAATTTAATTAAGATCGGTTAAATAGATTTTGCAAAATAAATTTTGCAATCCAACTTTCGCAAAAAAAATTCATTTTTTTTTAAATGTTGAAGGACTGAAAATAAAGCAGATAGCAAGTTGAATTGTTTTTGCTTATAGAAGTGTACTGTACCTTTCATTTGCAACTTGCAAAATTAAAATCGATTAATTACCACGGCGTCACGAAATTTTTTAAATAAACATTAATTTTTGGTGCTACGCGCAGGACAGCGGTGTTCGATTCACACAAGTTGATTTCCACCAAAATTTCTTCCAATCTTTATCTAATATATTATTTTCTTACTCTATATTTTGTTGTATTTTAATATTTTAATTCCACAAAAATCAAACTAATTTTACTATTGTTTGTGAAATATTGTTTAAACAATTGCATATGTTTAAAAATAATAAACTTTTATTCTCTAAGTTAAAATATATAAACAAAGAAAGTTTTTGCTAAAAAAGTGTTATTTCAAAGGATAGAGTATGTGTTTTTATTTTGCAATAAACAAATTTATTTATTTATATCGAAATGTAATAAAAATTAAAATGTATCAATAATTATCAAAGGTCATTGGAATGCCCAATCAGAGCACCAATAATTAATGTTTATTTAAAAAATTCCTGACCCCGCGGTAGTTAATCGATTTTAATTTTGCAAATTGCAAATGAAAGGTACAGTATACTTCTATACGCAAAAAAATTTCAACTTGCTATCTGCTTTATTTTCAGTCCTGTAACATTTTGAAAAAATGAATTTTTTTTGCGAAAGCTGAATTACAAAATTTATTTTGCAAAATCTATTGAACCTATCTTAATGAAATTTACAGTATTGTTTTACTGTATCATAAAGTTTTTCTGGGTAAAATATGAAGGTCCTAAGTGTAGCATAAATGCTTGAAAAACGTAAAATGCGAATACTTGTTTTTGTATGGTTTTTTCGCAATTATTCCTATTTTGTAACAAGGGTGACTCATTTTTTAAATTATTAACCAATTCTATATTGTAGGAAATTTAATTACGCAACTTTTACATTAGTACAACTTTTCTCGGAAATGAACACTTTTAAAGTTATAATTAAAAAACGAAGAGATAAATCGAATTTTTCCTTCATTTTTTGACATTTTGATTATTTAAACAATGTTCCGGACCATTTTGAGAGGGAGGATAACTCAAATATTATTATTTGAGTTATTGTCAAGCAACTTCTGCAAAAAAATTTGAGTCACCTCTCAACGTCCAAATGTAGTAATATTTTTACAGATGCGACCTGGTCTACTTAAAAATGGGTAATTTTGATGTCTCGAATTTCCTAAACCTCTTGTCCGATTTAAGTGATTTTTTAATATGTTATAGCTTTATTCTTTAACAATATCGCTGTAATAGTATTGTTGCTAGAGAGGTAAATTGTCATTGTATACCGGGTGTACCAATTAAACTGTGATTTTTTCTCAAAGTTCGCGACACCCTAAATTAAAACCCAACTATAGCCTCATGCTTTCTTAACATTCTGGCTTTTGATTCATTCGCAGAGGTTGTATAAAAAAAAGTTAGGCTCTTTAACAAGTAGCCAAGTTTTTCATCAATACAGGGTGTGCGACAAACTTTAAGGGGTAATTTTGCATGAAAAAGAAATGACAGGTTGCTTTATAGATGTATGCCAAACAAAGGCTTCGTTTCCGAGATACAGGTGTTACAAACTGACAATTTATTTATTGCTCTAAAACCGGTTGAGATATGCAAATTAAATTTGGTGGATTTTAAGAGGTAGTTATTGCGCCTTTTTTTGACATACAATTAAGAATTTTATATTTACCATTGACGCGCATACGGGTAATTTGACCTGTATGCGAGAATATAAAATTCTTAATTGTATGTCAAAAAATGCGCAATAATTACCTCTTAAAACCTAATAAATTTCATTTGCATATCTCAACCGGTTTAGAGCAATAAATAAATGGTCAGTTTGTAAGAAAAATTTCAACATTCTGTATCTCGGAAACGAAGCATTTGCGGGCGTATGTTTATAAAGGAAAGTGTCATTATTTTTTATGTAAAATTACCCCTTAAAGTTTGTCGCACTTATTTAGAAACATCCTGTATTGATGAAGAACATGGCTAGTTGTTAAAGTACGTAACTTTTTTATTTTCCACTTCAAACGAATGAATAAAAAACCAGAATGTTACGAAAACATGAGGCTATAGTTGGTACGTTCTTTAACGGTAAAATATTGGAAAACCTCTAAATTTTAAAGAACCGCTTGGATTGACATGTAATTTGGCATACACATAGCTAACAAGTCAAAAAAAGTGATATTGTGCCGATATGTGCTTTTGCCCTGGAGGTGGTTTTCTCCGCCTTTTGGGGGGTGAAAAAAAAATTCGTCCAAAGTAAGTCCGGAAATAGATAAACTGACTAATTTTAAGTAACTTTTGTTCTATAGAGTTTTTTTCACTAAGTCAATACTTTTCGAGTTATTTGCCAGTGAATATGTTTATTTTTTCAACAAAATAACCACGATTTTAGACGGTTTTTCGCAAATAACTCAAATAGTAAGTATTTTGTCGAAAAACATTCTTAGCAAAAATACAGCCTGTAAGAAATTAAAAAAAAATGGTGTATATATCACATCTCTATACCTAGTAGAAGCAGAGTTATAGCTATTGAAAAATAGGTTCATAATCGTCAAATTGCAAATGAAATACTTTAACGTGAAATAACCAAAAATGAAGCAAATTTCGGGGAAAACTCATTACAACTTATTTAAACTGTTTAAAAAAAGCTTCATTTTGTTTTATAAAAAAATTTCTAGCACCAAAAGTAAACAAGTTACGCTGAAAATAAAGTTCGTCCTTTTTTTTGGTAAAAAAATCGGGAAAATCACCCCCTAATTAGTATTTTAAATGAACTTAATCGTTACGACTTCACAAGTTTCTTGACTCGTGTATGTATTGTTTATATGATCTGTAAATTTCATTGGTTCAAAGTCCTTATTTTTGAAAGGGCTGTAGTTAAAAGGGGTTGAACGAGTCACTGATCACGAATGTATGCAAATTTAGAAACACCAAATCTTAATCAATTTTTGTCTAAAAGAATTAATAAAAAAATACATGATATTCAGAGAAGCAATGCTGACTTTTTTTGGTTTTCGAGATTTTTGGTATCTCTAACAATTTTTAAGTTATTTTGAAAAAAAAAGCATATTTTTCAAAATTAAAATTTTTAAAAATTGTACTTTAAAACAAATTTTTTTCAAAAATAAGCACTTTGAATCGATGAAACTTACGGATCATATAAACACAACATAAGTAAAGTAATTTGTGCAGCGGTAACGATTAATTTCATTTAAGTTGCTAATTAGGGGGTGGTCTTCCCGATTCTTTTTGCCAAAACAAAAGGGACCAGCTTTACTTTGAGCGTAACTTGCTTAAATTTAATGCTAGAAACTTTTTATAAAAACATAAATAAAGCTTTTTTAAACCCTTTAAAAAAGTTATAAAGGGTTTTCCCCAAAAAAGCCTATTTTTTGGATATTTCACGTCGAAATATTCTATTTGAAATTTGGTGAATATGAATCTATTTTTCATTGGCTATAACTCTGGTTCTATGAGGTCCAGAGACTTACGAGTACACAATTTTTTTTTTACTTTTTTACAGGCTATATTTCTTCTAAGAACGTTTTTTTCGACAAAATACTTACTTTTTGAGTTATTTGCAAAAAACCGTCTAAAAATATGGTTATTCTGTTGAAAAATGAACATATTCACTCGCAAATAACTCGAAAAGTGTTGACTTGGCGAAAAAGCTCTATAGAACAAAAGTTACTTAAAATTAGTCAGTTTACCCATTTCCAGACTTATTTTGGACAAATATTTTTTCACCCCCAAGAGGGGGTGAGTCACCCCCAGGGCAAAAGCACACATCGGCACAATATCACTTTTTTTCTTTGACATGTAAGCTATGCGTGTGGCAAATTTCATGTCAATCCAAGCGGTTCTTTAAAATTTAGAGCACAAACCGTGAAAGAATGTACTATGGGTTTTAATATCAGTATTTTATAAATACTAGAATATTCCATAGGGTGACGCGACCTTTGAGAAAAAATCAGTTTGAATTGTACACCCGGTATACAATGACAATTTACCTGTCTAGCAACAATATTATTACAGCGATATTGTTAACACGTTGACGGACCAGTGCGTAAAATGTATAAGCAAGTGTTGTGACACTATAATATGCATTTTGCAAAGAAGAATAGGGAAAATGCAACATCTATAGACGTTGTGTCACATTACATCAATCGAAATTAGACGTTTATAGACGTTGTGTCCGTCGACGTGTTAAGAATAAAGCTATAACATATTTAAAAATCACTTAAATCGGACAACAGGTTTAGGAATTTCGAGACATCAAAAATGATCCATTTATAAGGTTGTGCGTTAATTTCTTGGACTTGTGTTACGGTTAAACTTCGAAAATGGCTAATCTCGACATTAACCGGTTAATCTTGACTTTAACCGAAATGTAATGTTAATGTCATACGAAATTCAGATATATTGACATTAACAGGTTAATGTCGAGTTTAACTATTCTCCTTGGTTAATGTTGAATAATGTGTTAGAAACTAACACAACGTTGCCAATTGTATAAAAATACCTGCTACATATTTATTCAAACATGACAAACTTGCGTGACACTTAGAGTTGCATAAAAAATATTAGCTGCCTTACAGCAGCACTTTTTTTAACCACATTTAGTTTTGCACGAGCATCTTTTGTATCCTTGACCACCACATAGAGATGAAGTCGCTGCAATCTCACGAAGAGATTTTTCAACAACTGAAACTTTTTCGACAGCAATAAGGGGAGCCGGACATACACTGAACTGATTTCTTGTAAATAACTGTGGTAATGTGCCCTTTTCTGTCCCAATATTGTAATACATGTTATCTTCAACTGTGGTAACAACGCCTAATATATTCCTTGCATCAACTCGTCCTCTATCAATATCGGGGACAGGTAATCTAACAGTATCACCAATTTTTGCAGCCGGTAATAATGTGTGCCGGTAAAATAAAAAAAAGTGTTACTACTTCTTGTGTTATATTTTTGAATTTATCATTTAAAAAATTTAACATTCTTGTTCTTCCTTCATGGTCACTACTTAAATGTACTTCATAAAGAATATCAAATAATTCCTTTTTTTTTACGTAATATAAAAATGTCTCCTTACCTTCTTGCAAAGGAGCAATAAGTTTGAAATGATTTGCCACATTCACTACATCGTATTTGGCCACACGTCGATATGACAACGCTGTTTTCTTAGCTTGTCGGTTTGCTTCTTTCACTTGATTACAAATTAAATCATATTTTTCACGAGATAAATAAGCACTGTTGTCATCCCTTTTTGTGGAAATAATTTTATCCAGATTCTCGTAGAACCGGTCTTTAAATTCATTGGACATATTGAATACTTAAATTTTCACTTTCAAATAACTATACTTCTTGCACGAATTCCACTTGATTACGCAACAAAACAATGTGGACTTTAACAAGACACATGTGTTAATGTCGAGATTAGCCGGTTAATGTCCGATTGAAGGCTGAAGATCGTTTAGCTTCGGACATTAACCAACTAGACTGGTGAATCTCGATATTAACTGGGTAATATTGAGATTAACCTGATTTCGGACGTTAACCGTAACATATATATATAAAACAACATTAAAACGTAACAAAAGTGAAAAAAAATATAATAAAAAAACTAGATCATTAAAACAGACTTCCAGTTCGTGGTCATTTAGATCACGAGCCTCCATTTTTTTAAATATTCAATATTTGGTACCAAAATTTTCGCAGTAAAAATCTGAACAGCTTTTTATATTTTTTATTGGGTTGAAGGAAAATGTAACTAGAGGAAAAAGCAAACATTTTGGTTTAATAATTATTATAATGACACTTCATATTTAATATGTGATAAACAACAAATTGTTTAGAACAAATTTCACACTTATAGAGGCTATTTATTATTTTTTGGTTTATTAGCAGCAATTTTGCTTTAAAATTAAGTTTCTTCTTCTTCTTCTTAACTCAGGCGAGACTCGTTAGTCTCTGGCACTTGGTCATAAGACCTTTGTACCAAACCCTGTTCTTCTCCTTAAACTTTAATAAGTCCTGTGGCCTCAACGAAGGCCAACAGTTTTATTATTGGTAGTTTTAGGATCTCTTCTGGTTCAAACCTCATTTGACCAGTGAAGTCCTGCCTTACATCACCTAGCACACTGCAATGGCATAGTATGTGTATGACAGTTTCTTCTTCCATTTCGCACTTTCTGCACCATGGTTCATTCACCTTACCTAGTTTGTATAGGTGATTTCTTAAACGGCAATGTCCAGTCACCATTTCAGTGACCGTTTTGATCTCTCGTTTATTGAGGTTCATCAAACTGTTCGAGAGTTTTTTATCAATATTCTTGATTATTTTTTTAGTCTGGATTTGCCCTTGAGTGGTTCTCCATTTATTGTGATGATTCTTCATCAGCCATTTCTGAACCTCGTTTTTCATAGCATCTTTAGTGATGCCACAGAAAGGTTCTGGGCCTTCAAAAGTTTCTCTCGTGCCTTGTTTCGCTAACATATCTGCTCATTCGTTCCCATGCACCCCTTCATGACCCGGCACCCATATTAAAGACACTTTATTGTTTTTTACCAACCCGTGTTGAGCTGGCCCCCCCCACTTGCAAAAATTAAAAAACAAATAGCCCTGATTTATGAGCTCTCATATTCCGCAAACTAAAAATTTTGAGCTCGTTCCACTGAGCAGGAATTTAATACCCTAGTGGGGGGGGGGGCTGAGTCAGCCCCCCCCCCACTATTTAAAAATAGGAATATTGAATCGGTTTTTGCGGCAGAATTACGAGCTATTTATGAGCTCTTGAAATTATATAGTTTCGATTTTTGAGCTCATCCCTTTCACCCCCAAACAACCCTTTAATTGATTTAACTTAAGAGAAAGATGCTGAGAAAACTTAAAATATATCGTATTGCGAATATAATTCCTATAGCTTATATACTCTAAGAATAAACTATTAAATCAAGAGCATTTCGATTATTGAGCTACAACCCCTTCGCAAGAAAACCACCCTATCTTCCCGGCTTAAGAGAAAGTTGTACTTAAAATGCGGTAAACTAATTATTTGGCGACTACATATCATTTAATAATTTATAAGCTTCCAAATTACGCGCATTTAGATCAGTAAATTGCAATTTATTTTGTATAGTGCAGTCACTGAAGGTAAAAATCAACGATTACCTTCAATTTCGGTGAACCTTCATCGATTTTCCCGAAAATTGGTCAGTGGTTAGAGGATACGTCAAGAAACAAAGGTGACATGGTACCACCTTGCGCCTTTACCCTGAGGGTGGATACCGCCCCTTCTCGGGGGTGAAAATTATTTTATAAAAAATAACTGCACAAATCAATAAAAGAACAAATTAAAAGCAAAATTTATTATATAAAGTTAATAAAATAACTCAATACTTTTTAAGTTATTAGAGATCAAAGATTTTAATTATTTGTGAAAAAAATGCATGTTTTGAAGAGGTTTTTTGTAAATCACTGAAAAACTGTGTAAAGTACAAAAAAGTTAATAGTAGTTTAATTCGTATAGCTTATATTCTAAAAATAAGCTCTAAAATCACGCGCCTTTCGATTATTGAACTACAACCCCTTCGCAAGAAAACCATCCCATATTCCCGGCTGCAGAGAGGGTTGTACTTAAAATAATTTAAATTAATTATTTGTCGACTATATATTGTTTAATAATTTATGAGCTCGCAAAATATACGCATCTCAATTATTGAATTGCCATTTTCTTTCTATAGTGCAGTCACTGAAGGTAAAAATCAACTATGACCTTCGATTTCGGTAAATCTCCATTCATTTTCACGAAAATTGGTGAGCGGATTTTGATACTATCAACTTTTTCTGGATCTTATTTTTCATAGGTATTTCTAAGTACTTTGACAAGTATTTAGTACCTAAGTGTTATAAAATGCATCTCTTTCCCGTTATTTAAGCTTGAACCCTTAGATTTGAACAGTCGCGGAAAAAAATATACATTTAATTACCAATAACTTACTTTAAATTAACATTAAAGGGTTTTTCAAGTAAGCAATTTATTATATTTTTTATTAGCTTCAATTTTAGTGATGAAAACTTTTTTGTAAAAACTTACAGTTTTTGAGTCATTTATGAAAAATCGCTCTAAAACATGCATTTTCTTTCCAAAAATTAAAATATTTGATCTTTAATAACTCAAAAAGTATTGATTTATTTTAATCACATTATATAACAAATTTTGCTTACAATTTGTCCCTCTCTCGATTTGTGGGGTTATTTTTAATAAAGTAATTTTCACTCCCGAGAAGGGGTGACATATACCCCAGGCTAAAACCCCAAGTTGTTATTGTCAATTCGTGAAAATAAATGGAGGTAATAGTTGATTTTTACCTTCAGTGACTGCACTATAGAAAGAAAATGGCAATTCAATAATTGAGATGCGTATATTTTGCAAGCTCATAAATTATTAAACGATATGTAGTCGCCAAATAATTAATTTAAATTATTTTAGGAACCACTCTCTCTTAAGCCGGGAATATGGGGTCGTTTTCTTGCGAAGGGGTTGTAGCTCTATAATCGAAAGACGCGTGATTTAAGAGTTTATTCTTAGAATATAAGCTATACGAATTAAACTACTATTAACTTTTTTGTAAAAACTTAAAGTTTTTCAGTGATTTACAAAAAACCTTTTCAAAACATGCATTTTTTTCACAAATAATTAAAATTTTTGATCTTTAATAACTTAAAAAGTATTGACTTATTTTATTAACTTTATATAATAAATTTTGCTTTTAATTTGTTCTTTTATTGATTTGTGCATTTATTTTTTATAAAATAGTTTTCACCCCCGAGAAGGGGCGGTATCCACCCTCAGGGTAAAGGCGCAAGGTGGTACCATGTCACCTTTGTTTCTTGACGTATCCTCTAGCTACTGACCAATTTTCGTGAAAATCGATGAAGGTTCACCGAAATTGAAGGTAATCGTTGATTTTTACCTTCAGTGACTGCACTATACAAAATAAATTGCAATTTACTGATCTAAATGCGCGTAATTTGGAAGCTTATAAATTATTACATGATATGTAGTCGCCAAATAATTAGTTTAATGCATTTTAAGTACAACTTTCTCTTAAGCCGGGAAGATAGGGTGGTTTTCTTGCGAAGGGGTTGTAGCTCAATAATCGAAATGCTCTTGATTTAATAGTTTATTCTTAGAGTATATAAGCTATATGAATTATATCCGCAATACGATATATTTTAAGTTTTCTCAGCATCTTTCTCTTAAGTTAAATCAATTAAAGGGTTGTTTGGGAGTGAAGGGGATGAGCTCAAAAATCGAAGCTATATAATTTCAAGAGCTCATAAATGGCTCGTAATTCTGCCGCAAAAACCGATTCAATATTCCTATTTTTAAGTAGGAGGCTGACTCAGCCCCCCCCCCCCCACTAGGGTATTAAATTCCTGCTCAGTGGAACGAGCTCAAAATTTTTAGTTTGCGGAATATGAGAGCTCATAAATAGCTCATAAATCAGGGCTATTTGTTTTTTAATTTTTGCAAGTGGGGGGGCCAGCTCAACACGGGTCTTTTACCAGGTTATTGAGGAGATCTTTGCAGTTTCTCACCAGTTTTGATTTGGTGAGAGGGTTCTCTACAGCCAGAATAGCCGATTGGCTTCATCAATGATTTCATCAATGCAGGCCACCAAAGCAAAAACTTCAGCCTGGAACACCGTTGTATGTTGACCTAGGCTGTAAGATTTATTATAGTTACATGTTTGCCCAAAGACTCCTGATCCAGTACCATAAGCAGTTTTAGATCCATCAGTGAACCATATTAAGTCCCCATTAATGTTTGGGGCTTTTTGTTCTCTAGATGGTATAATTGTGTTAATCTTCTCAGTGAAAATTAGTTCTGGTGTCATCATATCTGAGTTCATCAAAAGGTGGATTCCTCAAGTATTCTTCTTCTTAAAGTTTCCTCTCCTATTGGAGGTTGGATATCATAATGGCTATGGTCACTTTGTTGGCTGCTGCTCTGAATAGTTGTAATAAACTACAGTTAAACCATTCTCTAAGGTTCCTCAGCCAGGAGATGCGTCTTCTTCCTATGCTTCTTCTTCCTTGGATCCTTCCTTGCATAATAATTCTCAGCAATAGTGCTCATAATAATTCTCCTCTGGTAATGTGACCCAAATATTCCAGTTTTCTAGTTTTTATACTTTTCATAATTTCTAACTCCTTATTTAAACGTCGTAGCACTTCAACATTGGTTATCCTTTGAACCCACTGAATTTTAAATATTCTTCTGTAACACCACATTTCGAACGCTTCTATTCTTCTTATGTGTTGTCTCTTCAATGTCCAAGCTTCCATTCCATATAGCAATATAGAAAATATGTAGCATCTTAGGGCCCTCAATCTGGAGGCAACTGAAGGTCTTTGTTTGTAAGCAGTATCTTCATTTTTATAAATGCTTGCCTTGCAGTTTCAATTCGGACTTTAATTTTCCTCAAGTATAGTGAAAATAATGTTTGTGTGGCTATTCAATACATAATTTGGCCTCCAAGTATTGTTTGCTTTGAGATTCAGGATGGCCATAAAGGCTACCGCCGAAATATATAATTCCAGCGGATGGAGACCTGTGATAGCCTCTAATGAAGCCGTTCCTGTACTATTCAAGGCTCCTGTTATATTTAGACGCGCTTGTCTTCGTAGGGTGGTGAGAGTGGTCACACAAGATTGCAAAGCCGTCTTTCTCCACCAGAGTACTGACCCATAAGTGACTGTCGGTCATATCACTGATGTGTACAACCAACATATCACCTTTGGTTTCAATCCCCAGGTTTTACCTACAACTCGTCTGCAGCTCCAGAAGAGTCGCTTAGCCCTATTGGTTATATTGGTAATATGAGTATTCCAATTGAGTTTCGAATCCAGGGTTACCCCTAGATACTTAACCTCATTGGTTCTTTCCAGTATACTGGTAGCCTTTACAAATAAGAGAAAGCTTACTGGACTGAGTGAGGTATACCTCTCCAAATAATTTCAGCTCACTCAGTCCAGTAAGCTTTCTCTTATTTGTAAAGGCTACCAGTTTAGTTTTAGAAGGGTTCACGGAGAGGTTCTCTTTCAGACACCAGTTCTCTATGTAGTGAAGGGCATATCGCATCTGATACGCAACAGTGCTGGGAAATTTTCCCCTAGTTACTATTACGATATCATCTGCGAAACCCTGGACCCAGATTCCTTGGGTGCTTAGCCCATGAATCAGATCATCGACAACTATGTTCCATAATGACGGTGACAAAACACCGCCTTGAGGGCATCCCTTAGTTGCCCTCAGATTTATGGTATCTTCATGCGTATCTGTGGCTATTATTCTGCTCTGAAGCATCTGAATAATCCACTTGCATGTTGTGTTGTTGATTTTCTTCCTCACCAGTGCGCTTTGTATAGACTCGATTGAGGTATTATCAAATGCACCTTCTATATCTAAAAATGCAGCAAGGGCGACTTCTTTCTGATGCAGACTCCTTTCGAGTTCCGACACTAGATTGTGCAGGGCGGCTTCACCTGATTTCCCTGTCTGATACGCCCATTGCCGTTGGTGCAGTGGATTTTCATTTAAATTGTTTTTCTTGATGTGTTCATTCAAGATTTTTTCCATGGTTTTTAACATGAATGAGGTCAGACTTATAGGCCTGTAGGATTTTGCTAAGGTTTAATCTGTTTTTCCTGGTTTGGGAATAAACGCCACCCTTGCCCTTCTCCAAGCTTTGGGAATGTATCCCAGAGCATGGCTATCTCTAAATATTGTGATCAGGGGACCCATAATTATTTCCAGACCCTCCTGGAGAAGCCTAGGAAATATACCATCCGGTCCCGCAGTTTTATAAGGTTCAAAAGTTTCAATAGCCCATCTGACCTTGTGAGAACCAAAGATCTCGTCAGAGGTCAGCCAGTCCCTTTTAGTTGGGCTATTGTTTGCTTGATGATTGTTATTACCAGTCAATTGCGTCGACCCTGGAAAGTGAACATTTAAAAGATGCTCTACAGCCTCCTTCTCTGTGTCCGTATACTTCCCATTGGGCAATTTTATTGACTTGGATTTGTTAATGTTATCTCTTTTGAGGATTCTGTTAACCCTGGCGCTTTCAGGTACACTTTCAATGTTTTCACAGAATTCTCTCCAGGATCTATCCTTAGCGGATTGGATTTTCTTATTATAGGTTTTCAGTTTAATTTTATATGGTTATATTATAATATTATAGGTTTTCAGTTTTCAGTTAAAATTAAGTTTATTTGACGTTTGGATTTCCACTTCGGAAATATATATACACCGTTTTTAGGTGTCAACGCCCTTCCGGTAGTGATCTATGGAGGATTGTCACCGAGCCGCAAGCCCTTATCCCTTGCAGTACCGCTCCTTCGTAGGCCGATCAGACACCAGCTTATTCCATCCAAATCGCAGATTCTTTTAGAATTTTAGACTACGTTAGCCTTTTTATTTTTCTCTTCACCGGCCTGGGCTCGAACCTCGATCGAATATGCTCTACACTTGTCGATCGAGCGCCTCAGACTGATTTGCTAATCTGACCGACAAATATCAAAATACAATTAACTAGTTTTGATGGGAAATAAGCCACAATTTTACTAAAAAATGATTTTATTAACGTTTCGACGCCCAAATCGGGTGTCGTTGTCAAAATACAAAAAATATTAATGAATTAAACAAAAATTAACATTTGTGTTTTTATTATTGTGTAACAATTGTTTTATTAACGTTTCGACGCCCAAATCGGGTAACGAGACTCGATTTGGGCGTCGAAACGTTAATAACATCTTTTTTTAAGTAAAACTGTGGCTTATTTCCCATCAAAACTAGTTAATTGCAAAAATGCCACAAAAAAATAGCTTCAGAACAACATCAAAATACAAAACATGAATAAATTAAAGAAAATTTGTTTTTGTTGCTTGCTAAAATATTTAATTTTATCTGAGTCATTCGTATTAACGATTTAAACATAAAATATAGAAGATGACTTTAAAATGATATTGCCAATATTTTTGAGTTGCGTTTCTGAGACGGCTTTATTGGAAGATAGTTTATTTGATTACATGAAATCAACTTTAACTGAAGAATATCCCTCAGAAAAATCATACCATGTGATTAGTCTTTAACCTTTCAGGATTAACGTGCGGACTGTGAGTCCGCGTGTCGAATTATTTGTCGATTTCTAACGATTAATTTCGGTCTGGGTAGTGTGGTGCTTGCTAGCTTCAACAAAGGGGACACTTTATTTAGGGCGGGGAGGTGAGAGTTGTCTAGTGCATTTAGTTGTGATGCTGTATCGAATTGCGGAGCGTGAGTCCGCAGTCCGCACGTTACCTATCATATCATGTGGTTTGTCTTTAAAAAGCAAACCATATGCAAAGATTACAGTAAAATTCTTCCTTTAGTGATGACATAGTAAATCATGAAAAAAAAATTCATAGTAAGTATTTGGTCTTATACCAATAGTACCAGTTTACCAGTATATTTATCAGTCAACGGTCTTACATTTACTTTACTCGCAAAATTAATTAAAAATCGGCAATATCATTTTAAAGTCGTCTACTTTCAAATGTATGTCTGAATTGTCAATATAAATGAGTCAGAAAAAATTAAATTATTACATAGAAGATTTTGTTAGCAAGCAAAAAAACAAAATTTGTTTAATTTATGAATGCTTTGTATTTTGAGAACAATTTCCGAAGTGGAAATAGAAACGTCAAATAAACTTAATTTTAAAGTAAAATTGTGACTTACGAGTATTCTCAATTACTAGACATACGATATTTAAGTGCAGCTAATATTGAAAGCGATCACAACCTAGTACTTGGAAAAAATCAGAATAAAGCTACAAAGAAACAGGAAAGAAGATCCTATTGAATGTGAGACAAGAATAAAGGTAGAACAGCTACGAGACTTGTCAACACCAGATCTGTACCAGAGAAGACCGCAAAATGTACTGAATGAAAACTACATAACACCGGACGAAGACACGAAGCACGACAAATTAAATAAATATAAAAATATACTTAGACATTAATGTTAGATCATAGGCTTGGCAAAATTCGTGCTACATAACTTTTTGTAATACTCCGGTAGCTAAAGTCTCAGAGAATTTAGGGAGTGAGTTTTTGAAATCATATTTGTTATAAAGAAAAGAAATTAATAATAATTGGGCGCCATCAACAAATCAAAATCTATTGCCATATGCCTATACAAAAATTACAAAACAAAATACTCAAAATGGTATTCCTTTGAATAGAAAACGGTACTTACCATTGATGTCTGAGGTAGTCTGTATGTTCTATTACAATAAGGATCAGAGATAGATAGTGCAAAAAGAATAAAAAGACATATAAGTTTGAAACATAATCATAGTTTATTTATATAGAAAATTGTTAAAAAAAATAAAACTGAACTGGTAAAAAGAGAATAAACATATTAAGTTTTTTCGCGTTTTCAAAAGTATGAAAAAAGAATTAAACAGTTTGTTACATATACCTGATGACCTGCGGTGGGTGTACTGTGGGCTGCTGGACTGGTATAGCTCGCTGGAGCTCTGGTAAGGCGGTACGGCGAACTTCACTTACACTTTAGAATTTCGGATCTAAAGTACTATTACACAACTTGTTCTTTTTTTATACGAAAGATGAAATTCCATAGTCTTGTTTTATATTAAAAAAAGTAACTGCTTATTTTGATTATTAGTTACACTTTTCATCAACTTGATGATAAAACAAATTTGTTTAGACTATTGGTTTTTTAGCTAAAAGATCAGGAACTACGTCCCGCGAAGATTGAAGTTCTTCTTGCAAAAGGCATACTAAACGCCCCTACTATAAACACTATTCCATTTATTTTAACGGAACAACAACACAAAAAATATACCGGTATGGTATCTATGACAAACACATCGCACTTGCGACTTGCACTACAGAATCTCTCAAGATTCCATCTGAGCCTAACTTTGGCACAGACAACAAAAATTGGACTTCTTCACTGCATGTCCGCTGAAACTTAATTGACCTCCTGTCCTAATTCCGGACAAGAATTTCTTCTCTCTAGCAACAGAATTCACCTCCCATTCTGGCAATCGCCAGATAGTTTATCCAATAAAAAGCCAAAGTATGTTTCTAAGACCATCCCACTAGGAGTTGTAAACTAATCAGAAAATACTCTTTTTGCATAAACAAGTTTTTCGGTTCTCACAAAATTGCTAGCTCAACTCTAACGACTATTCTAAACTCAAAGGCACTTGACTGTTTCACTGCCTCCCCCACGATTTCAACTTCGTGTAAACCAGTTTGAAACCGGAAAAAGAACTCAAAGAAAACTGAAACGGTCAACAAAAAAAAAGAAGATCAACACTTGGTAGTCACCATATCATAATATCGTTCAGAGACCTTAGGCTCACTCTAACGATTAAAACATGTCTTACAATCTAGACATGGACGCGTTAACCATAACACAAAAAAACTAATTAAGATTACAATGACGTAATTCGTCATCGTAGTTAAAATAAAAACACAAAAATAAGGCAAGATATGTTAACATTTTTTCGGACGCATAGGTTTCTTTCAACCTTGACTTATACCACGAATAAAATAAGAATAATGATGTCTTAGCATCATTAACGCCATAAAACAAAACAAGATTAACATGTTATCCTTGACTTGGATGCATAAAGTCTTGCATTTATGACTTATTCCACAGATAACATAATATAATAACGCTACAAGCAGTTATTACTTACAAATAAACACACACAAAAAAAAACGAAGAGAGTTACTGATAGTTCTAAGTTGGACCTTGTAATTCTATAAATATAAGCCTGTAATTAGTTTACTGGGGAAAGATGGACACATGCTTTTCAGAAAATTGTTACTCTTTCAAGAAACGGGGGGATAGGAAAATATTGATGTTTTAGTTTTGTTGTGATAACCAGAACAAGCGATATCTAACGCGTATCACACGCCTATAATAGGGGCATTTTCGGTAGGTCAACTTTAGGTAGGGTCATAGTCAGTAGAGTATATTATTCAGGGTTACACAATCAAACGAAGGTTTTAGGAAATAACCCAGGAAGTCATCGCCTTAGGTTTGTTGCTAAATTGCGAATATGAATGGCTTCTCATTCCGACGAGTCAACTGGCGGGAATCCGCTCACTTCATCCCTAGCCTTCCTCAGTGTCTGGCCATTCATACTGCAAAGGGGTTAGACAACATATTTTCACTAGAGGGGGCTGAAATTCATAGGTCCTTGAAGCAAGAATAAACTTACGACAAAACAAACAGGTTCTATTACGAACAATCACTAGTAACTGGAAAATGACTTCTGATATCAATCTAGATACCAAAAAAAAAATAAAAAACAATTTCCATCAGCTTAAGCTGGATGGCATATACACGAAAGTAATATATCCTAAAAGGATATCCCAAAAAAATAAAAAAAAATACAGAAAAATAAAAAATTAAACTTGCTGTTATATAGTAAAAATTTTTTTTATTTCTATGTCGTACTAACACACGACATAAAAACATTTGCGGAAGGATCTTTGCCATGTCCTTTCAACAAAAAATTTTTATATTCTTATAAACTAAGGTAAAACAGTTCAAAGAACTGGGGTGTGAGCCAAACTGAATTGCTCTGGAGATCAAACGTGCGGAATCCCCTACACTACTTCCAGAGGCTCGTCTCCTCGTGACAACATTCAAAAATAAATCAAAAAGATAAAACATTTGGGACTTCATCCCTTTTGACCGCAGCGGGACAATTCCCGACTGTTGGTCTACACCACAAACATAAAAAAAGGTTGTAGAGACAGCTCTAAAAAAATTAATGCGCGTCTCTCGTCCTGAAGGGAAACGAGGCACTTATGGGCGATTTTGCCGAAGCAAAGTGGTATTCAATGTACTAAGTACTAGGGTATCAGTGCTTTACTGACCCCACGCCAAAAAATTTTTGGAAAAGAAACAAATCCCTTCCAGGATAAAGTTCGCATTTGCGCAACTTTTTTTTATCACGGACCACGGAGGAAATGGGGTGTCGCTCAAAAAAAAAAATAAGCAAAATATTTAGATTATAGTAGGTTTTCAGATCAAAGACTCATATGTGCAAAATCAGCTATTTGAAATCACACTTTCCAAAAATGAAGAATTTCGACTAATAAAAAAAAGTTTGGTGCATATAATAACAAAAAAATTATTCAACTACAAAACTTTACTCACTATATGCTATAAATAAAAATCAGAAATATCAAAAAAAATTATATTTAAAATTGGTTCATATCACCCTGTAATAACGGAACACACATTTCTATTCCGTATCGGACAAATCTAAAGCATCTGACGAAACATTAACCGAATGATAAGCTTTTAAATCTTTTATGTGCCAATTTCCAGCATTCGATCCATCTGGATTCCTAAGAACGTACACCAAAGGGGATAGTTTTTTTTAATTATGGTACACAGAATATATTTGGGAGCCAATTTTGCCATAAAATGTTTCGGAGCGCTAGATAAAACCATATTTTTTCTCCAAACTTGATCGCCAACGTTAAACTGTACGTCGCGTTTACGCAAATTATGTTTTTGCACTTCGCTCATATGCACGAGACAAGTTTTTAAGAACGGCCGTGAAAACTTTTAACTTTGACCTCGGAAGCCTAACTGTCGCGATCACCCGGTAGGATTTCTATATCAACCAAATCATGGGGTATTTGACCGTAATAATTTCCAGATAATGGTACATATCTAGCAAAATTCAAAAATGCAGGCGTATATTGGGTTACCTCGTGTTTCGCGGTGTTTATAGCCTGCCGAATTTCATGTATGTGTTTATCCCAATCGCGGTGTTCATCAATATAACTCCTAATTGCGGTACCAATAGTACGATTGCTCCGTTCAACAAAATTTACTTGGGGAGAATAAACTGGAGAGAACCAAATTTTTTGGACTGCATATCTCTCACAAACGTCTTTCATTAGTTTACAATTCAAATTGGAAGCATTACCACACATAAGATGTTGTGGAACTCCAAATATGAAAAACACCTGTTCCTCTAAAAATTTACAGATATTCGAAGCAGTAGCCTTGCGGAGAGGATGTAACAAAGTGTACTTAGAAAACCAATCTGAGACCACCAGCAACCAAGTAAAACCATTTTTACTTCTGGTTAAAGGGCCTATTAAATCAACGGCGATAATTTGCCATGGGAATTCGGCTTTTTTCACTTTACCCATGTGCGCCATATTAGGTGCTTTTTGTGCTCCACGCGTTTTGCAGGCACGGACATATTTAACAATATCTTTTCGCATTTTCAGCCAGTAATAATTCTCTTAGATTCGAGCAAGAGTTTTATAGACACCAGGATGGACACAAGTTGCAGGATCATGACACGAAATAATAACATCCTCACGTTGAGGTTTGGTCACAAGGACTTTCCATTCGATTAAATTTGAATTAAAAGGAAGACAAGCCGGAATAAATTTATATATGAGGTCGTTCTCTACTTTCCACTGTGGAAAACTTTCTGGGTTAGACAAAATTTTTGTACGTAAATCATCGTAGCAAGGATCGATGCGATCGGCATCTACTTCAAGATAAGCAATTTGATCATTCTCATGAATCCTACTAAGTGTATCAGGCACCTTATGACATGCTCCTTTACGATGGACGATTCGGAAATCAAACTGTTTGAGGCGCATAGCCCAACGAGCTAAACGGCCTGTAGGATTTTTTAAATTTCTAAGCCATAACAACGAATGATGGTCAGTGATAAGAGTAAATTCAACATCGTCCACGTAAGGACGAAATTTTTCAACAGCAAACAAAGCAGCAAGGGCCTCTTTCTCGGTGGTTCCATACGAACGCTATGCTCTTGTCAATGACCGACTTGCGTAAGAAATCACCCTTTCTCCACCGTCTATTTCTTGAGTCAATACAGCTCCTAGACCGGTGTTACTTGCGTCACACTAATAGTGAAAGGACGAGAATAATCGCTAGACCGGTGTTACTTGCGTCACACTAATAGTGAAAGGACGAGAATAATCGGGTTGTACTAGAACTGGGGAAGATACTAAAGCTTCCTTTATGGCGATAAAAGCATTCTCAGCTTCTGATGTCCAAACTATAGGTTCTTTCTTTTTCTTTCCTTTCAAAAGATCATTGATGGGGGAAACAAGGGTATACTTACAAATGGGGATAATTAACCACAGTCGAAATTTTATCGGGGTCCGACCGAAGAGAGTTATCATCAATGATATAGCCTAAATACTTCAGAGTTGTTTTGAAAAATTCACATTTTTCTACGTTTATTGTAAGGTTAGCATCCTTTAGTTTATCTCGAACTTGTCCTAACAAGGCAATGTGTTCCTCAGCAGTGGAAGAACAAACAATGATATCATCCAAATAAGTAAAAATAAAAGGTTCGAATTCTGGACCAAAAATCTGATCTACTAATCTTTGTTGGGTTTGAGCACTATTACAAAGACCGAAAGGCATTACAGTAAACTGAAATGATCCACGACCATCAACAGCAAAAGCAGTTTTTTCCCGAGAAGATGAATCAAGAGGGATCTGCCAAAAAGATTTTTTCAAATCTATAGAACTGATATATTTAGCGTTACGTAACAGTGACAAAATTCGGTCGATATTGGGGAGAGGATATGTGTCGTGACGAGTAACTTCATTAAGATTCCTGCCATCAAAGCAAAATCTAAATTCACCTGTCTTTTTCTTTACAAGCAGGACCGGACTACACAAAGGACTGTTAGACGGCTCTATAACTCCAAGTTTGAGCATCGCATCTAATTCGCGATTTAAAATATCAGACATGTATGGCGACATAGGAAAAGGACGTTGTCGAAAAGGCTTCGCGTCACCAGTATCAATAGTCATTTTGATCTTATCTGTTCTTCCTATTCCATTCTTTTTGTCTACTTCTGAAAACTATGGATGACAGCATCAGCTAAAGGTCTTAAGTCGGCGGCAAGAGAATCAATCGAGCACAAAGATTGTGGAAACAAAACATCGCTTTCAGGTTTTGAAATGACTATCTCGCAAAAAGGATTTCTGACACTCCACCTATTTTGTTCGAAATTTATCGCTAAAGAAAATTTTGAAATAACGTTACCTCCTAGAATAAAATTTATTGGTAGCGATGGCACTACAAGACAACTAACGACATGGCAAACTCCATTCGCCACAAACGGTAAATCTACAATACCAGAAACTTTTTTACTCTATCCGTCGGCTAAAGATACATTCTGACTACACGATAAATCAATCTCAATGTTGTTTCTCTCAAGAAAATCTAATCCCTTAGATCCTACTACAGTGGTGGAACACCCTGTATCCAATAAAAGTGTAAAGGTTTGCGAAAGAATCTGGACCTCTAAGTAAGGTCTGTTATCGAATGGCTTTGAAGCGATGACCAGAGATAATGTGGACGACTGTTTATAGAAATTTTTTACTTTACCTAGCCACTTGTACCAATCAGACATAAACATTTTTTGAAAACCTACTATCGGCCGCAAAACATGTATGTTCAGAGTTTTAAATTTTATTGTGAACACTCCCACCGAATCTAGGAGTGTTCTTTACTTGTTTTTTGGAGATTTAACACAATTCGTGCTTGTCTTTACCGTGACATCATCTGCACCGCACCGAAAACAAAAATATCTGTCAAATCTCTGTTTAAATTTGTTGAAAACGTGTCCGCGTTTTCGGTAATTAAAACAAACGACCATCTTCGATTTATTTGAAGTACTTTTACTCGGGTTCTTCGCCTCGCAACTTCGCCAAGCAGAGCGATCGTCATTATTTTTAAAATTTGCTTTTCCGGTAGGGACATTGGCTTTTCTGGAGGGACCAGGGGACTCATGATTCACATAAGCGACGGACGTTTCCTTCTTAACACTAGGCACAACCACATTATTCTCTAGTTTACGAATGCCAGCAGACAATTCCTCAACAGTATTGGTATCGACTAATGCAATCAACGGAATATATTCAGGGATAATATTGTGCCTCAAGTGTTTCACGATAGTTTTCTCCAAAGGCTGCACCGTCAGCCGTTTTGCCAAAGACATAACCTGTGCCTGAAATAAAGCGAACGACTCATTTTTCTTCTGCTTCCTGGATTTAATCTGGTTCCATAAATCCTCGTCGTAATCTTGTGGTAGAAACGTAGCCTTTAAAAAACCAACCAATTCGTTCCATGAAGAAACGGTACCGCGAACACTCCTGAACCACACAGCAGCGCTACCTGTAAATAACTCAACAGCTGATCGAAAAAGAACCTCTTGTCCTACATTACGGGATTCAGCCAAATCTCTAATCTTCTCTAAAAAATTGAAAAATCCTTTGGGATCTCCATTAAATTTAATGTTCCAATCGGCTAAATTAATAGGATGCGACACCTGAACGACTGGAGTTGGAATATTTACAACCGGTTGTGAAGGAATTATATTTGAAGAACCAGATGGCCCATCAGAAACGATTTTGTCATCTAATTGCCCTTCCAAAAGTAGACAATCTGCAGACGCCCCTGCCTTATACTCCTCCTCTTCTTCAAACTCAACAGGCAACCTAGCTATCCTAAGAGATAAATGAGTAAGATGGGCCTTTGCCCTACGATAAACCGAATCTCTAACATCGCCCTCGAACTCTCCAATTAAACTACGGAAGTCAGCGGCGGTTGCATCTATCTGCGGTTTCTCGTCATTGAATGTTAACCTATTTTCCTCTAAATCAATACTAGTATTCTTACCAAGTAATTTCCGAAGCATCGTCTTTTTATCGCTAAGAATTTTCTTAGTTTTAACCCCTCGTATAAATAATTATAGGTTGCTTAAATTCCGTGTGGTGGGAGTGGCCCAGAATTACAAAATTAAAAATAGGGAAGTCATTTGTGGAATTGGTGCTAATGTATGGAAGCGAAGTCTGGACATTAACAGCAGAGTCCAAAAGAAGAATCAATGCTGTGAACAGCACGTACAAGTGCTGGAATCCCCCGATTAGACAGAGTGTGTAACGAAGAAATAAGAAGAAAGATATACACGATACAGCGGTAGACAGGCTCGAGAGAAGAAGTCTAAAATGGCTCACTTACTTCGAATGAACGATGAACGATGGCCAAAGAAACTACTAAAGTGGAAACCTCGGAGGTAGGAAGAAAAAGAGAAGACCAAATTAATGGAACGACACAATAAGGAAGGCCATGGAACACCAAAATTTGGAAAAGGACGATGCCCAGGATAAAAATAGATGGCGGCTAGGTGTGGGGGTGCGGCGTCAGCCGATATGACACCCCGTATAAAATAAAAAAAATTTCACTTTATCTGTACACGCACGTCCTATAATCTCGATTACGTAAT